>NW_024044828.1:22801881-22809074 GCF_015852505.1 Tachyglossus aculeatus
GGGTTAGGGTTAGGGTTAGGGTTAGGGTTAGGGTTAGGGTTAGGGTTAGGGTTAGGGTTAGGGTTAGGGTTAGGGTTAGGGTTAGGGTTAGGGTTAGGGTTAGGGTTAGGGTTAGGGTTAGGGTTAGGGTTAGGGTTAGGGTTAGGGTTAGGGTTAGGGTTAGGGTTAGGGTTAGGGTTAGGGTTAGGGTTAGGGTTAGGGTTAGGGTTAGGGTTAGGGTTAGGGTTAGGGTTAGGGTTAGGGTTAGGGTTAGGGTTAGGGTTAGGGTTAGGGTTAGGGTTAGGGTTAGGGTTAGGGTTAGGGTTAGGGTTAGGGTTAGGGTTAGGGTTAGGGTTAGGGTTAGGGTTAGGGTTAGGGTTAGGGTTAGGGTTAGGGTTAGGGTTAGGGTTAGGGTTAGGGTTAGGGTTAGGGTTAGGGTTAGGGTTAGGGTTAGGGTTAGGGTTAGGGTTAGGGTTAGGGTTAGGGTTAGGGTTAGGGTTAGGGTTAGGGTTAGGGTTAGGGTTAGGGTTAGGGTTAGGGTTAGGGTTAGGGTTAGGGTTAGGGTTAGGGTTAGGGTTAGGGTTAGGGTTAGGGTTAGGGTTAGGGTTAGGGTTAGGGTTAGGGTTAGGGTTAGGGTTAGGGTTAGGGTTAGGGTTAGGGTTAGGGTTAGGGTTAGGGTTAGGGTTAGGGTTAGGGTTAGGGTTAGGGTTAGGGTTAGGGTTAGGGTTAGGGTTAGGGTTAGGGTTAGGGTTAGGGTTAGGGTTAGGGTTAGGGTTAGGGTTAGGGTTAGGGTTAGGGTTAGGGTTAGGGTTAGGGTTAGGGTTAGGGTTAGGGTTAGGGTTAGGGTTAGGGTTAGGGTTAGGGTTAGGGTTAGGGTTAGGGTTAGGGTTAGGGTTAGGGTTAGGGTTAGGGTTAGGGTTAGGGTTAGGGTTAGGGTTAGGGTTAGGGTTAGGGTTAGGGTTAGGGTTAGGGTTAGGGTTAGGGTTAGGGTTAGGGTTAGGGTTAGGGTTAGGGTTAGGGTTAGGGTTAGGGTTAGGGTTAGGGTTAGGGTTAGGGTTAGGGTTAGGGTTAGGGTTAGGGTTAGGGTTAGGGTTAGGGTTAGGGTTAGGGTTAGGGTTAGGGTTAGGGTTAGGGTTAGGGTTAGGGTTAGGGTTAGGGTTAGGGTTAGGGTTAGGGTTAGGGTTAGGGTTAGGGTTAGGGTTAGGGTTAGGGTTAGGGTTAGGGTTAGGGTTAGGGTTAGGGTTAGGGTTAGGGTTAGGGTTAGGGTTAGGGTTAGGGTTAGGGTTAGGGTTAGGGTTAGGGTTAGGGTTAGGGTTAGGGTTAGGGTTAGGGTTAGGGTTAGGGTTAGGGTTAGGGTTAGGGTTAGGGTTAGGGTTAGGGTTAGGGTTAGGGTTAGGGTTAGGGTTAGGGTTAGGGTTAGGGTTAGGGTTAGGGTTAGGGTTAGGGTTAGGGTTAGGGTTAGGGTTAGGGTTAGGGTTAGGGTTAGGGTTAGGGTTAGGGTTAGGGTTAGGGTTAGGGTTAGGGTTAGGGTTAGGGTTAGGGTTAGGGTTAGGGTTAGGGTTAGGGTTAGGGTTAGGGTTAGGGTTAGGGTTAGGGTTAGGGTTAGGGTTAGGGTTAGGGTTAGGGTTAGGGTTAGGGTTAGGGTTAGGGTTAGGGTTAGGGTTAGGGTTAGGGTTAGGGTTAGGGTTAGGGTTAGGGTTAGGGTTAGGGTTAGGGTTAGGGTTAGGGTTAGGGTTAGGGTTAGGGTTAGGGTTAGGGTTAGGGTTAGGGTTAGGGTTAGGGTTAGGGTTAGGGTTAGGGTTAGGGTTAGGGTTAGGGTTAGGGTTAGGGTTAGGGTTAGGGTTAGGGTTAGGGTTAGGGTTAGGGTTAGGGTTAGGGTTAGGGTTAGGGTTAGGGTTAGGGTTAGGGTTAGGGTTAGGGTTAGGGTTAGGGTTAGGGTTAGGGTTAGGGTTAGGGTTAGGGTTAGGGTTAGGGTTAGGGTTAGGGTTAGGGTTAGGGTTAGGGTTAGGGTTAGGGTTAGGGTTAGGGTTAGGGTTAGGGTTAGGGTTAGGGTTAGGGTTAGGGTTAGGGTTAGGGTTAGGGTTAGGGTTAGGGTTAGGGTTAGGGTTAGGGTTAGGGTTAGGGTTAGGGTTAGGGTTAGGGTTAGGGTTAGGGTTAGGGTTAGGGTTAGGGTTAGGGTTAGGGTTAGGGTTAGGGTTAGGGTTAGGGTTAGGGTTAGGGTTAGGGTTAGGGTTAGGGTTAGGGTTAGGGTTAGGGTTAGGGTTAGGGTTAGGGTTAGGGTTAGGGTTAGGGTTAGGGTTAGGGTTAGGGTTAGGGTTAGGGTTAGGGTTAGGGTTAGGGTTAGGGTTAGGGTTAGGGTTAGGGTTAGGGTTAGGGTTAGGGTTAGGGTTAGGGTTAGGGTTAGGGTTAGGGTTAGGGTTAGGGTTAGGGTTAGGGTTAGGGTTAGGGTTAGGGTTAGGGTTAGGGTTAGGGTTAGGGTTAGGGTTAGGGTTAGGGTTAGGGTTAGGGTTAGGGTTAGGGTTAGGGTTAGGGTTAGGGTTAGGGTTAGGGTTAGGGTTAGGGTTAGGGTTAGGGTTAGGGTTAGGGTTAGGGTTAGGGTTAGGGTTAGGGTTAGGGTTAGGGTTAGGGTTAGGGTTAGGGTTAGGGTTAGGGTTAGGGTTAGGGTTAGGGTTAGGGTTAGGGTTAGGGTTAGGGTTAGGGTTAGGGTTAGGGTTAGGGTTAGGGTTAGGGTTAGGGTTAGGGTTAGGGTTAGGGTTAGGGTTAGGGTTAGGGTTAGGGTTAGGGTTAGGGTTAGGGTTAGGGTTAGGGTTAGGGTTAGGGTTAGGGTTAGGGTTAGGGTTAGGGTTAGGGTTAGGGTTAGGGTTAGGGTTAGGGTTAGGGTTAGGGTTAGGGTTAGGGTTAGGGTTAGGGTTAGGGTTAGGGTTAGGGTTAGGGTTAGGGTTAGGGTTAGGGTTAGGGTTAGGGTTAGGGTTAGGGTTAGGGTTAGGGTTAGGGTTAGGGTTAGGGTTAGGGTTAGGGTTAGGGTTAGGGTTAGGGTTAGGGTTAGGGTTAGGGTTAGGGTTAGGGTTAGGGTTAGGGTTAGGGTTAGGGTTAGGGTTAGGGTTAGGGTTAGGGTTAGGGTTAGGGTTAGGGTTAGGGTTAGGGTTAGGGTTAGGGTTAGGGTTAGGGTTAGGGTTAGGGTTAGGGTTAGGGTTAGGGTTAGGGTTAGGGTTAGGGTTAGGGTTAGGGTTAGGGTTAGGGTTAGGGTTAGGGTTAGGGTTAGGGTTAGGGTTAGGGTTAGGGTTAGGGTTAGGGTTAGGGTTAGGGTTAGGGTTAGGGTTAGGGTTAGGGTTAGGGTTAGGGTTAGGGTTAGGGTTAGGGTTAGGGTTAGGGTTAGGGTTAGGGTTAGGGTTAGGGTTAGGGTTAGGGTTAGGGTTAGGGTTAGGGTTAGGGTTAGGGTTAGGGTTAGGGTTAGGGTTAGGGTTAGGGTTAGGGTTAGGGTTAGGGTTAGGGTTAGGGTTAGGGTTAGGGTTAGGGTTAGGGTTAGGGTTAGGGTTAGGGTTAGGGTTAGGGTTAGGGTTAGGGTTAGGGTTAGGGTTAGGGTTAGGGTTAGGGTTAGGGTTAGGGTTAGGGTTAGGGTTAGGGTTAGGGTTAGGGTTAGGGTTAGGGTTAGGGTTAGGGTTAGGGTTAGGGTTAGGGTTAGGGTTAGGGTTAGGGTTAGGGTTAGGGTTAGGGTTAGGGTTAGGGTTAGGGTTAGGGTTAGGGTTAGGGTTAGGGTTAGGGTTAGGGTTAGGGTTAGGGTTAGGGTTAGGGTTAGGGTTAGGGTTAGGGTTAGGGTTAGGGTTAGGGTTAGGGTTAGGGTTAGGGTTAGGGTTAGGGTTAGGGTTAGGGTTAGGGTTAGGGTTAGGGTTAGGGTTAGGGTTAGGGTTAGGGTTAGGGTTAGGGTTAGGGTTAGGGTTAGGGTTAGGGTTAGGGTTAGGGTTAGGGTTAGGGTTAGGGTTAGGGTTAGGGTTAGGGTTAGGGTTAGGGTTAGGGTTAGGGTTAGGGTTAGGGTTAGGGTTAGGGTTAGGGTTAGGGTTAGGGTTAGGGTTAGGGTTAGGGTTAGGGTTAGGGTTAGGGTTAGGGTTAGGGTTAGGGTTAGGGTTAGGGTTAGGGTTAGGGTTAGGGTTAGGGTTAGGGTTAGGGTTAGGGTTAGGGTTAGGGTTAGGGTTAGGGTTAGGGTTAGGGTTAGGGTTAGGGTTAGGGTTAGGGTTAGGGTTAGGGTTAGGGTTAGGGTTAGGGTTAGGGTTAGGGTTAGGGTTAGGGTTAGGGTTAGGGTTAGGGTTAGGGTTAGGGTTAGGGTTAGGGTTAGGGTTAGGGTTAGGGTTAGGGTTAGGGTTAGGGTTAGGGTTAGGGTTAGGGTTAGGGTTAGGGTTAGGGTTAGGGTTAGGGTTAGGGTTAGGGTTAGGGTTAGGGTTAGGGTTAGGGTTAGGGTTAGGGTTAGGGTTAGGGTTAGGGTTAGGGTTAGGGTTAGGGTTAGGGTTAGGGTTAGGGTTAGGGTTAGGGTTAGGGTTAGGGTTAGGGTTAGGGTTAGGGTTAGGGTTAGGGTTAGGGTTAGGGTTAGGGTTAGGGTTAGGGTTAGGGTTAGGGTTAGGGTTAGGGTTAGGGTTAGGGTTAGGGTTAGGGTTAGGGTTAGGGTTAGGGTTAGGGTTAGGGTTAGGGTTAGGGTTAGGGTTAGGGTTAGGGTTAGGGTTAGGGTTAGGGTTAGGGTTAGGGTTAGGGTTAGGGTTAGGGTTAGGGTTAGGGTTAGGGTTAGGGTTAGGGTTAGGGTTAGGGTTAGGGTTAGGGTTAGGGTTAGGGTTAGGGTTAGGGTTAGGGTTAGGGTTAGGGTTAGGGTTAGGGTTAGGGTTAGGGTTAGGGTTAGGGTTAGGGTTAGGGTTAGGGTTAGGGTTAGGGTTAGGGTTAGGGTTAGGGTTAGGGTTAGGGTTAGGGTTAGGGTTAGGGTTAGGGTTAGGGTTAGGGTTAGGGTTAGGGTTAGGGTTAGGGTTAGGGTTAGGGTTAGGGTTAGGGTTAGGGTTAGGGTTAGGGTTAGGGTTAGGGTTAGGGTTAGGGTTAGGGTTAGGGTTAGGGTTAGGGTTAGGGTTAGGGTTAGGGTTAGGGTTAGGGTTAGGGTTAGGGTTAGGGTTAGGGTTAGGGTTAGGGTTAGGGTTAGGGTTAGGGTTAGGGTTAGGGTTAGGGTTAGGGTTAGGGTTAGGGTTAGGGTTAGGGTTAGGGTTAGGGTTAGGGTTAGGGTTAGGGTTAGGGTTAGGGTTAGGGTTAGGGTTAGGGTTAGGGTTAGGGTTAGGGTTAGGGTTAGGGTTAGGGTTAGGGTTAGGGTTAGGGTTAGGGTTAGGGTTAGGGTTAGGGTTAGGGTTAGGGTTAGGGTTAGGGTTAGGGTTAGGGTTAGGGTTAGGGTTAGGGTTAGGGTTAGGGTTAGGGTTAGGGTTAGGGTTAGGGTTAGGGTTAGGGTTAGGGTTAGGGTTAGGGTTAGGGTTAGGGTTAGGGTTAGGGTTAGGGTTAGGGTTAGGGTTAGGGTTAGGGTTAGGGTTAGGGTTAGGGTTAGGGTTAGGGTTAGGGTTAGGGTTAGGGTTAGGGTTAGGGTTAGGGTTAGGGTTAGGGTTAGGGTTAGGGTTAGGGTTAGGGTTAGGGTTAGGGTTAGGGTTAGGGTTAGGGTTAGGGTTAGGGTTAGGGTTAGGGTTAGGGTTAGGGTTAGGGTTAGGGTTAGGGTTAGGGTTAGGGTTAGGGTTAGGGTTAGGGTTAGGGTTAGGGTTAGGGTTAGGGTTAGGGTTAGGGTTAGGGTTAGGGTTAGGGTGAGGGTTAGGGTTAGGGTTAGGGTTAGGGTTAGGGTTAGGGTTAGGGTTAGGGTTAGGGTTAGGGTTAGGGTTAGGGTTAGGGTTAGGGTTAGGGTTAGGGTTAGGGTTAGGGTTAGGGTTAGGGTTAGGGTTAGGGTTAGGGTTAGGGTTAGGGTTAGGGTTAGGGTTAGGGTTAGGGTTAGGGTTAGGGTTAGGGTTAGGGTTAGGGTTAGGGTTAGGGTTAGGGTTAGGGTTAGGGTTAGGGTTAGGGTTAGGGTTAGGGTTAGGGTTAGGGTTAGGGTTAGGGTTAGGGTTAGGGTTAGGGTTAGGGTTAGGATTAGGGTTAGGGTTAGGGTTAGGGTTAGGGTTAGGGTTAGGGTTAGGGTTAGGGTTAGGGTTAGGGTTAGGGTTAGGGTTAGGGTTAGGGTTAGGGTTAGGGTTAGGGTTAGGGTTAGGGTTAGGGTTAGGGTTAGGGTTAGGGTTAGGGTTAGGGTTAGGGTTAGGGTTAGGGTTAGGGTTAGGGTTAGGGTTAGGGTTAGGGTTAGGGTTAGGGTTAGGGTTAGGGTTAGGGTTTAGGGTTAGGGTTAGGGTTAGGGTTAGGGTTAGGGTTAGGGTTAGGGTTAGGGTTAGGGTTAGGGTTAGGGTTAGGGTTAGGGTTAGGGTTAGGGTTAGGGTTAGGGTTAGGGTTAGGGTTAGGGTTAGGGTTAGGGTTAGGGTTAGGGTTAGGGTTAGGGTTAGGGTTAGGGTTAGGGTTAGGGTTAGGGTTAGGGTTAGGGTTAGGTTAGGGTTAGGGTTAGGGTTAGGGTTAGGGTTAGGGTTAGGGTTAGGGTTAGGGTTAGGGTTAGGGTTAGGGTTAGGGTTAGGGTTAGGGTTAGGGTTAGGGTTAGGGTTAGGGTTAGGGTTAGGGTTAGGGTTAGGGTTAGGGTTAGGGTTAGGGTTAGGGTTAGGGTTAGGGTTAGGGTTAGGGTTAGGGTTAGGGTTAGGGTTAGGGTTAGGGTTAGGGTTAGGGTTAGGGTTAGGGTTAGGGTTAGGGTTAGGGTTAGGGTTAGGGTTAGGGTTAGGGTTAGGGTTAGGGTTAGGGTTAGGGTTAGGGTTAGGGTTAGGGTTAGGGTTAGGGTTAGGGTTAGGGTTAGGGTTAGGGTTAGGGTTAGGGTTAGGGTTAGGGTTAGGGTTAGGGTTAGGGTTAGGGTTAGGGTTAGGGTTAGGGTTAGGGTTAGGGTTAGGGTTAGGGTTAGGGTTAGGGTTAGGGTTAGGGTTAGGGTTAGGGTTAGGGTTAGGGTTAGGGTTAGGGTTAGGGTTAGGGTTAGGGTTAGGGTTAGGGTTAGGGTTAGGGTTAGGGTTAGGGTTAGGGTTAGGGTTAGGGTTAGGGTTAGGGTTAGGGTTAGGGTTAGGGTTAGGGTTAGGGTTAGGGTTAGGTCGGTGTGA
>NW_024044829.1:600000-886909 GCF_015852505.1 Tachyglossus aculeatus
AGTATGGATTGAAGTGGGGAGTGACAAGAGGATGGGAGATCGGAGTGGAGGCTGATACAATAGTCCAGACGGGATAGGATGAGAGCTTGAATGAGCAGGGTAGCGGTTTGGATGGAGAGGAAAAGGCGGATCTTGGCGATGTTGCGGAGCTGAGACCGGCAGGTTTTGGTGACGGCTCGGATGTGAGGGGTGAACGAGAGAGCGGAGTCGAGGATGACACCAAGGTTGCGGGCTTGTGAGATGGAAAGAATGGTAGTGCCGTCAACAGTGATGGGAAAGTCAGAGGGAGGGCAGGGTTTGAGAGGGAAGACAAGGACTTCAGTCTTGGACATGTTGAGTTTTAGGTGGCGGGCAAACATCCAGATGGAGATGTCCTGAAGGCAGGAGGAGATGCGAGCCTTTAAACTCCCACGCCTGTGCTCTATCCACTAAGCCACGCTGTTTTCTCGTCCAATCCATTCCTTGATTGAGTCTCAGCCCTTCACTCTGCTCTCACCCCACCATTGGCATGAAGTCTTGAACCACCCATCTCCAAAACACGAAGTCGCCAAAGTCCATAGAGTGTGGGTATGGCCTAATGGAGAAAGACTGGGCCTAGAAAACAGAGGACCTGGACTGTAACTCTGGCTCTGCCACTTGTCTGCTGTGTGGCCGTGGGGAAATCACTTCACTTCTCTGTACCTCAGTTTCCTCATCTGTAAAATGGAGGATTGAATCCTCCTCCCTCTTACAAGATTGTGAGCTCCATGTATACAGGGACTAAGTCCAACCTGATTGTCTTTTATGTACCTCAGTGCTTAGTACAGTACTTGAAACATCAATCAATCATTCATTCTTATTAATTGGGCAATTACTATGTGCAGAGCACTGTGCTAAGTACTTGGGAGAGTACAATACAACAGAATTAGCTGAAACGTTCCCTGCTCAAAATGTGTTTACAGTCTAGAGATGAGCTTACAGTCTAATAGTAAGTGTTTGACAAATACACAATTATTATAATCATTCTGTCATGTTGGGTACAGTCTGAGCTCCTGAGAACTCGGGGTTGGGGAAGGTCAGTCCACTTTACCTTTTTTATAGTATTATCATTCATTCATTCAGTCATATTCATTGAGCACTTACTGTTTGCAGAGCACTGTACTAAGCTCTTAGGAAGTACAAATCGGCAACATATAGAGACAGTCCCTACCAAACAGTGGGTTCACAGTCTAGAAGGGGGAGACAGACAACAAAGCAAAACAAGCAGACAGGAGTCAATACTATCAGAATAAATAGAATTATAGCTGTATACACATCATTAGTAAAACGAATAGAGTAATACATATGTACAAAAATACAGTAATAAATATGTACTAATATATACAAGTGCTGTGGGGAAAGGGGTAGAGCAGAGGGTGGGAGAAGGGAAGATGGGGAAGGGAAGAGGAGGAGAGGAAAAGGGGGATCAGTCTGGGAAGGCTTCCTGGAGGAGGTGAACTCTCAGTAGGGCTTTGAAGGAAGGAAGAGAGCTAGCTTGGCGGATGTGGGGAAGGAGGGAATTCCAGGCCAGGGGGATGACGTGGGCCGGGGTCGAAGGCGGGACAGGAGAGAACGAGGCACGGTGAGGTGATTAGCGGCAGAGGAGCGGAGGGTGTGGGCTGGGCTGTAGAAGGAGGGAAGGAAGGTGAGCTAGGAGGAAGAGGGGTGATGGAGAGCCTTGAAGCCAGGAGTGAGGAATTTTTGCTTCTTGAGAATATTGGTAGGCAACCACTGGAGATTTTTGAGTAGGGGAGTGACATTCCCAGGGCATTTCTGTACAAAGATAATCTGGGCATCAGAATGAAGTATACACTTTAGCGGGGAGAGACAGGAGGATGGGAGGTCAGAAACGAGGCTGATGCAGTAATGCAGTCGAAATAGGATGAGAGATTGAACCAGCAAGGTAGCGGTTCGGATGGATATATTTCTTAAGCGCTTACTATGTACCAGACGCTTTCCTAACTGCTGAGGGCGATGCAAACTAATCAGATTGGGCGCAGTCCTTGTCCCACATGAGGCTCACAGTCTTAATCCCCATTTCATAGATGAGGCAACTGAAGCACAGAGACTTTAAATGACTTGTCCAAGGTCGTATAGCAGTAAATTGGTGGAGTCTGGATTGGAACTCCCCAGGTCCTTCTAGGGAAAGAGGAATAAACTGGGGTCAAGGAGTCCGGGAGAGTCTAGGAGATAAAGAATGGGGATTATCGGGAGATGAGGGGAGGGAAGATGGAAAAATTCCTGAGCTATGAGGATGAGGGAATAATAAGGATGTGTATTAACTTTACAAAATAATCGTATTGGACACAGCCCCAGTCCCACATGAGGTTCACAGTCTGAGAAAGGGAGAACAGGGATTTTCTCCCTATTTTACAGATGAGGAAACTGAAGCCCAGAGAAGGCAAGTGATTTTCCCAAGGTCACAAAGATCACCAACCACATAGAGAGCAGAGCAGGAGCTAAAATCCTGGCTCTGGGGCTTCCAGTTTTAGGCTCTTTCCCTTGGGCAGGGATGAGGGGTGGTTTTATATCTGGATTAGGCATCTGAAAGGGACTAATATCCGGGGGCTAAGGAACTAAAAGACAGAATTAAGAGGATGGAGGAGGAGGCATTCTGCTGCAATTCTTGGGAATGCATGTTGTTTGATGTGAATGAATTCATAGCAAGGACACAGCAAAATACTTTGAGACATTTCTCCCTCATCTTTTTTTTATGGTGTTTTTAAGTGCTTGCTATGTGCCAGGTACTGTACTAAGTGCTGGGGAAGATACAAGCTACTCAGATTGGACACAGTGCATGGCCCACGTTCATTCACTCAGCCATATTTAGTGAGAGCTTACTATGTGTAAAGCACTGTACTAAGCGCTTGGGAGAGTACAATATAACAGCAAAACGACACATTCCCTGCTAACAACAAGCTTGGGGCGCACAGTCCTAACCTCTATTTTACAGGTGAGGTAACTGAGGCACAGAGAAGTGAAATGACTTGCCAGGCATCATACAGCAGATGCAAGGTGGATCCAGGATTAGAATCCAGGTCCTTCTGATCCATTGGATCTCCTGTCCATGATCATCTCCTTCCCCTGGTTCCTCCCCGGGAACTCATTATATTTTACTGGAAATGGCGAATCTCACGGGGGTGATGGAATTCCTCCTACTGGGTTTCGCGGAGGTCCGCGAGCTGCAGCTGGTCCAGGCCGTGCTGTTCCCTCGGTCTACCTGACGGCCTTGAGGGGGACTCTCCTCATCGTTGCCGTCACCGCCCTCGACAGGCACCTCCACACCCCCATGTACTTCTTCCTTAAGCACCTGTCTGCCCGCGACCTCTGCTATATCTCAGTCACCGTTCCCAAGTCCATCTTAAACTCCCTGACCGACCACAACTGCATGTCCTTCCTGGATTGTGCCTTCCAATTATTTTTCTTACTACTGTTTGCTTGTGCTGAGCTCTACGTCCTTTCAGCGATGTCTTATGACCGCCTCGTCGCCATCTGCCTCCCCCTGCGCTATGACATCATCATGAACTGAGGGGCTTGTGAGAAGATGGCGGCCCCCTCCTGGCTCAACGGGTCCCTGTCTGCCATCCTGCGTACGTCCGCCACCTTCTCAGTTCTCTTGGGAGGGTCTAATGTGATCCACCAATTCTTCTGTGAGATTCCCCCAGGTCATCAGACTCTCCGATTCTATTGAAAAGATTTGGGAGCTCATAGCAACCGCCTTCTCTGCAAGTCTGATTTTAACTGTTTTCTCTCCATCGCCATCTCCTACATCCACACCTTTGCAGCCGTGCTGAGGATGCCATCTGGAGAAAGCCGATCCAAAGCCTTCTCCACCTGCCTGCCATACCTTGTCTTCATCACTGTGTCTTCACCGTTGATGCTGCCTATCTCAAGCTTGTGTCTGACTCCCCCTCAGCGCTGGACCTACTGGTTTCCGTGTTCTAGTCCGTGGTGCCCCCGCCCTGAACCCCTTCACCTACAGCCTGAGGAACCGGGATATGAAATCCGCCATGTTGAGGATTTGGGGAGGGAAACAGGTCCACTTGACAGTTTGTCCTTTGGCTATTCTGTGGAGATTCTTGGTAGGTTAAAATAAAATGATTTTTCTGTTCTTCATTGCCTAAGTCTCCTCAAAGACTTAGTCAGGGCTGACCAAGCCTTCTAAAACAGCAGTCATTGAAAGGTTGGTCAAACCTCCAAGGGAAAAAAAGTCCTTAGACAGTGAATCACATATAGGACTGGGATTGTACCTGATCTGATTCTACCTTATTCACTGTATCGTGTCTGCTTTGATCTCTTCTATCTCACCACCAACCCCTCACTCATGTCCTCCCTTTGGTCTCGAAATCCCTCCCACTTCATAACTGGCAGACCTTCACTCTCCCACTTTAAAAGCCTTATTAAAATCACACCTCCCCAAAGTGTCCTTCCCCAACTTAGCCTTCATTTCCCCCTACTACCTCTCCCTTCTCTGTCACTCTTGCGTTTGGATTTGTACCTTTTATTTGCCCCACCCTCGGCCATTCAGCACTAATATACATCTCTGTAATTTAATTTTAATGCCTGTCTCCCCCTCGCATCTGTGAGCTCGTTATGGGCAGTGACACTGTGTCTGCTAATTCTGTTATATTGTCCTCTCCCAAGCTCTTAGTACAGTGGTCTACAAATAGTAAGCGCTCAATAAATATATTTGATTGACTGATTAATGTCTGTCTCTCCCTGTAGGATGGAAGCTCCTAGAGGACAAAGAACATGTCTACCAACTCAGCTGTATTATAACATTGTAAGCGCTTAGTACAGTGCTTGGTACAAAGTAAGCACCAGATCAATTCAATTGATTGATTAATTCACTGAGTGAGTGGCAGACGGTGAAGTAAGATAGGAAGCTAGGCTAGGATGGGAAACTGTAAAGGTTTGTGTGGAGGACTGGAGATAAGCTAAGGAAGAAACAAAGAGCTAACAAGCATACTTAAGGGTCAGTCAATCAATCAATCGTATTTATTGAGCGTTTACTGTGTGCAGAGCACTGTACTAAGCGCTTGGGAAGTACAAGTTGGCAACATACAGAGACAGTCCCTACGCAATAGTGGGCTCACAGTCTAAAAGGGGGAGACTGAGAACAAAACCAAACATGCTAACAAAATAAAATAAATAGAATAGATATGTACAAGTAAAATAAATAAATAAATAAATAAATAGAGTAATAAATATGTACAAACATATATACATATATACAGGTGATGTGGGGAAGGGAAGGAGGTAAGATGGGGGATGAAGGGGGGACGAGGGGGAGAGGAAGGAAGGGGCTCAGTCTGGGAAGGCCTCCTGGAGTAGCTGAGCTCTCAGTAGGGCCTTGAAGGGAGAAAAAGAGCTAGCTTGGCGGATGGGCAGAGGGAGGGCATTCCAGGCCCGGGGGATGACGTGGGCCGGGGGTCGATGGTGGGATAGGCGAGAACGAGGTACGGTAAGGAGATTAGCGACAGAGGAGCGGAGGGTGCGGGGTGGGCTGTAGAAGGAGAGAAGGGAGGTGAGGTAGGAGGGGGCGAGGTGATGGAGAGCCTTGAAACCCAGGGTGAGGAGTTTCTGCCTGCTGCGCAGATTGATTGGTAGCCACTGGAGATTTTTGAGGAGGGGAATAACATGTCCAGAGCGTTTCTGGACAAAGATGATCCGGGCAGCAGCATGAAGTATGGATTGAAGTGGGGAGAGACACGAGGATGGGAGATTAGAGAGAAGGCTGATGCAGTTAGTCCAGACGGGACAGGATGAGAACTTGAACGAGCAGGGTAGCGGTTTGGATGGAGAGAAAAGGGCGGATCTTGGCAATGTTGCGGAGCTGAGACCGGCAGGTTTTGGTGATGGCTTGGATGTGAGGGGTGAATGAGAGAGCGGAGTCGAGGGTGACACCAAGGTTGCGGGCTTGTGAGACGGGGAGGATGGTAGTGCTGTCAATAGAGATGGGAAAGTCAGGGAGAGGGCAGGGTTTGGGAGGGAAGGCAAGGAGTTCAGTCTTTGACATGTTGAGTTTTAGGTGGTGGGCAGACATCCAGATGGAGATGTCCTGAAGGCAGGAGGAGATGCGAGCCTGGAGAGAGGTGGAGAGAACAGGGTCAGCGATGTAGATCTGGGTGTCATCACCGTAGAGATGATAGTTGAAGCCGTGGGAGCAAATGAGGTCACCAAGGGAGTGCGTGTAGATCGAGAACAGAAGGGGACCAAGCACTGAACCTTGGAGAACCCCCACAGTAAGGGGATGGGAGGGGGAGGAGGAGCCTGCAAAGGAAACTGAGAATGAACGACCGGAGAGAAAAGAGGAAAACCAGGAGAGGACGGAGGCTGTGAAGGCAAGGTCAGACAGCGTGTTGAGGAGAACGGGGTGGTCCACAGTGTCGAAGGCAGCTGAGAGGTCGAGGAGGATTAGGACAGAGCATGAGCCGTTGGATTTGGCAAGCAGGAGGTCATTGGTGACCTTTGAGAGGGCAGTGTCCGTGGAATGTTGGGGACGGAAGCCAGACTGGAGGGGGTCGAGGAGAGAGTTGTTGTTGAGGAATTCGAGGCAGCGCGTGTAGACAACTCGTTCAAGGAGTTTGGAAAGGAATGGTAGGAGGGATTTTGGGCGATAACTAGAAGGTGAAGTGGGGTCAAGAGAGGTTTTTTTTTAGGATGGGAGAGACATGGGCATGTTTGAAGGCAGAGGTGAAGGAACCAGTGGAGAATGAGCGGTTGAAGATGAAAGTTAAGGAGGGGAGAAGGGATGGAGCGAGAATTGCATGAGATGGAATGGGGACAGAAGTACAGGTGGCCGGAGTAGCACTTGAGAGGAGGGAGGAGAGCCCCTCTGAGGATACTGCAGGGAAGGATGGGAGAGTAGCAGAGAGTGTTGAGAGCCGAGGGGTTGGAGAAGGGGGGAAGTTACTTTGGGGAGGTCGGACCTGATGGATTTAATTTTGTTAATGAAGTAGGAGGCCAGATCTTTGAGGGTGAGGGAAGGAGGAGGGGGAGGAAAACCGGGGGCCTGAGAAGGGAGTTGAATGTACGGAAGAGCTAGCGTGGATGATGGGCATGGGTGTCAATAAAGGAGGAGAAATAGTTTTGTCTGGCAGAGGGGAGGGCTGAGTTAAGTCAGGAAAGGATAAATTTGAAGTGAACCTGGTTGGCATGGTGTTTAGACTTTCTCCAGCAGCGTTCGGCAGCTCGAGCATAAGAGCGAAGGAGGCGGACAGTGGCAGTGATCCAGGGATATGCGTTAGTGGTACGAGAGCGGCGAAGGGAAAGTAGAGCGAGTGAGTCTAGCTGAGTAGAAAGGGTAGAGTTGAGAGCAGTAATCTGATCATCAAGACTGGGTAGAGAGCAGAGGGCGGCGAGGTGGGTGTGAGGCGCTCCGAAAGATGGATGGGGTCAAGAGAGGGGAGATCTCTGTGAGGGAGTAATATGGATTTACAGGGGAAAGGAGTGTGAGTGAGGAGGCAGGTGAGAAGATTATAATCAGAGAGAGGGATTGCAGAGTTGGTGAGGGTGGACACAGTGCAGCGATAGGAGATGATGAGGTCGAGGGTATGACCAAGTTGGTGAGTGGGTGAGGTGGGGTGGAGGAAGAGGTTGGCAGCATCGCGGAGAGATAGGAGGCAAGCGGCAGAGGAGTCATCAGGGATATCCATGTGGATGTTGAAGTCTCCGAGGATCAGAGTGGGCATGGAGAAGGAGAGAAGGAAGTTGAGGAAGAAGTCAAAGTCGTTAAAGAATTTGGAAGTGGGGTCGGGAGGGCGGTAGATGACGGCTACAAGAATCTGGACGGGGTGGTAGAGGCGAATAATGTGGGCTTCAAAGGAAGGGAAGGAAAGGGAAGGGGGAGGAGGGATAGTGCGATAGTGACATTGGGGGGCGAGAAGGAACCCGACACCTCTCTTTTTCCGGTGAGTCTGGGGGAGTGGGAGAAGAAGAGGCCTCCACTGGAGAGAGCAGCAGAAGAGACCGTGTCGTCTGGAGACAGCCATGTTTCAGTTAGGGCGAGGAGGAGTAGAGAGCTGGAAAGGAATAAGTCGAGGATGAAAGGGATCTTACTTAAAACGGAGCAGGGGTTCCAGAAGCCACACTTGGCAGCAGCTGTCGAGGGTGGGGAGGGAGGGGGAAAGGTGCGAGGGGTGGGGAGGGTTTGGATTGGAATGAGTTGGCGGGGACCTGGGCGGGGAGAGTGGGAAGAAGGGTGGCGATGGAAAAGGAGAACTGGGATGAGGTGGGGGCGGGGATAAGGGGAGGGAGGGGGCCGGGAGGGAGGAGCGGAGTACTGGCGGTGGTACAGTGGGATCCTTGGTAGGGGGTGAGGGGAGTGGTCTTGGTGGGTAAGAGGGAGGGAAAAAGCTGGGTGGGAGAGGGGAAGGGGAAGGTGAGGAATGGGAATGGCAGTTGGGAGCAAGGGAACTGAAGGTTCATGGTGAGGTCAGCAAGACGACTGAGAGAGAGTACAGCGGGAGGTTGACAATTGAGATGCAGAAGCAATAAAACAGTAGCAATGATATAAGTAGGCGATGGCATCACAGTGTGTAGTTACACAATCAATATGCTATGGCAATAATAAAATTGGCAGATAATGATGTCACAGAGAGCAGATACAAACTTTTATGTTCTGGGGTAGGGTGGGCCTGTTAAGTGGGGTCAGGGAGCAGAGATACCTGGGGAGAGGAGCGAAAGGAGCGAACCACCAACTAGCATGGGAGGGCTGAGTAGGTGCCAATGAGGTTGTCGTTAATGTAACATGGTGCTAACAAGGGCTTTTTACCCGGGGTCGGGAGGGGGGAGAGTCAGTCAGGACCGGCCCGGGAAGGGGTGGGATGGGGGGCACTTTAAGGAAGGTCACTTAAGTGGGGGGGGGGTGTGGAAGTAGGGTGCGTCTATGGGGGCGCTCTGAGGAAGCGAGCCCTCCGGGAGCAGCGGGGGCTACGCGGTGTGATGGTGGGCGGGCGGGCCTCTAGGTAACGGAGTCCCGGGCATCTGTGGCTGCGCTCTGAGGACAGGAGCCTTCTGGGAGCAGCGGGGGCCACGCGGTGTTATGGCGGGCGGTCGGGCGGGCGGGCCTCTCGGGAACAGAGTCCCGGGCGTCTGTGGTGGCGCTCTGAGAAGAGGATCCTTCCGGGAGCAGCTCTATATTTAAGAGGTGACTTCACCTCGACCTGTAACATATAACATACAAACCATAAAAAGAAAGACTTGCCAATAGCTCCACCCTTAAGAGGTGACTCTGACTGAACATAGACATGGGTTATATTGTACTCTTCCAAACACTTAATACAGTGCTCTGCACATAGTAAGAACTCTAAAAACGTGATTGATTGATTTGTTAACGTAAAAACTACAAGAGGGCTGGCCATTGCCTAAAACACAGCATGGCTTAGTGGATCAAGTACAGGCCTAGGAGTCAGGAGGACTGGGTTCTAAGCCCAGCTCTGCCTCTTGTCTGCTGTATGACCTTGGGCAAGCCACTTCACTTCTCTTCACTTCACTTCACTTCTCAGTTACCTCAGTTACCTTAAAAGACTGTGAGCCTCATCTGGGACATGGACTGTATCTTATGTGTCTGTTTATTGTTAAATGATACCCACCCTAGAGCTTAGTACAGTGCTTTGGCACCCAGTTAATGCTCAATAAATACGGCTGAATGAATGAATAACCTGATTTCCTTTTATCTAACCCAGTGCTTAGAACAGTGCCTGGCACATAGTAAACACTTAACAACTACCATTAAAGCAAAAAGGGTGACTTGGACTGGACACAGAACATGATCAGCTAGAGCTTGGTTATTGCTTGGTAATCACGTCCACCACCATACTGCGAGTTCAGTTTTAGCTCCCTGAACTAGTAAACGAATCAGTAATATTTCTCAAACTCCTCCAAGATGCCTTTCTTGATTAAGCCCTCTTTTCATTAATTCGGTAGTAATTATTGAGCGCTTAGTATGTGCAGAACATTGGACTAAGTGCTTGGGAAAGTACACTACAACAATAGACACATTCACATTCCCTGCCCTCAATGAGCCTCACGTGGAACAACCTGATTACCTTGTATTTACCCCAGCGCTTAGAACAGTGCTTGGCACATAGTAAGCACTTCACAAATACCATTATTATTATTACTATTAAATACCATAAAAAGGGCAACAGAGAGAGTGTCAAACACGCACTAGAGGCACAGGCCTGTCTTCTGACAGAACTGGGTCCTGGAATGGAGTTGGAATCCCTCTAAAACCTGACGGACTCGGCAATGACATGGGCAGATCTCTCCAGGGCTGTCTCAGAAATGAAGAAATATAAAGAAATAATGGAGGGGAGACATCTAGGCTCATTCTAGTCCCAGGGTTTGGAGTTCAGGGAAGGGGAGCCAGAGATTTCCCAGATAGAGTGTCAGAGTGAATAAATGCTAAGTGATCCAGTCAGCTGCACAGATCCTATTCACCCCCTGGGAGAGGGGAGAAAGAAAGTTGCCCCAGCCTCGTTCTCTCTGGGAGCTGCCTTCTCACTGACTGGAAGGTCCGAGATGGGTAAGTAGGATCGAGCCAGCTCTCCGTCGACAGGTTTCCATGCTTCCAAGTTATTATGACATTAATTGAGACTTAAGCTATTCCCCATCTCTCTTCCATCTCCCTATTCCTCAGAACTTCAGAGCAGACCATGTCACCTTCCGTCTGGGGTTTCTAAAATATAAATATAAAAAAATATATATTTATATAAATACAACACAATACAATGTAACATAATATAATGCAATATAATACAATATAATACAATATAATATAATATAATATAATACAATACAATATAATATAACATAACATAATATAATATAATATAATATAATGTGATATAATATAATGAAATATAATATGATACAATACAACATAACATAATATAATATAACATAATTTAACATAATATAATATGATATATAATATAATATAATACAATATGATATAATATAATATAATATAATATAATATAAGTTAATATAATATAGTGTAATATAATATAATATAATATAATATAATATAATATAATATAATATAATATAATACAATATAACATGACATGATATAATATAATTAATATAATATATATGATATAATATAATTAATATAATATAATATAATATAATATAATATAATATAATATAATATAACATAATATAATATAACCTAATACTATATAATATTATATAATGAAATGTAATGTAATATAATGCAATATGATATGCTATAATATAATATAAGATAATGTAATGTTATATAATGTAATGTGATATGATATGGTATGATATAATACAATATAGTATAATATAATATAATATAACAGAATAGAATAGAATAAAATGTAATATAATACAATATAATATAATATAACATAACATAACATAATATAATGTAGTATAATATAATATAATATAATATAATGTAATATAATATAATATATATAATAATAATAATAATAATAATATAATATAATATAACATAACATAATATGATATAATATAATATAGTATAATATAATATTATATAATATAATATAATATAATATAATATAATATAATATAATATTATATAATACAATATAACATAATATAATGTAATGTAATGCAATATAATATGATATAATATGACATATCATCTAATATAACATGTAATACAATGTAATAATATAATGCAATGTGATATAATATAATACAATGAAATATAATATAATTTAACACAATGAAACATAATACAATATAATGTAATATAATATGATATAATATAATATGATATAATATGATACAATATAATGTAATGTAATGTAATGTCACATGATATAATACGATATAATATAATGTAATGTAATGTAATATAATATATAATATAATATAATATATAATATAATATGATATAATATAATATAACATAATATAATATAATATTATATTATATACCAATACAATATAATATAATATAACATAGCATAACAATATAATATGACATGGCGTAATATGATGTAATATGATATAGCATGATATGATGTAATATGATATATGATATAATATAATGCAATTTAATGCAACATAAAAATAAAGTAACATAGTTTAATATAATATAATATAATATGATATAATATAATAACATAATATGATATGATATAATATGATATGATGCAATATGATATAATACAATATAATATAATACAATACAATATTTGATATGATATGATGTAATGATATATGATAGTATGATGCAATATAAAAATAAATATAAATATAAATAATTGATGATATTTATTGACTGCTTACTGTGGGTAGAGCACTGTAATCAGAGCTTGGGAGAGTACAATACAAGAGAATTAGCAGACACGTTCCCTGTCCACAAGAAACATATTGTCTACTTTACTTACACTGAATGATATTACGATATATTATATTCTTCCCAAGTGCTTAGTACAGTGTTCTGCCACACTAGGCACTCGATGTTTTTTTTTTAGTGGTATTAGTTAAGCGCTATGATCAGTTTCAGCTAAACTCTGCTGTGGGTCTGGGGGGAAAGAACATGCCCAGGAAATGAGACATCCTGAACTAATAACAGTAATAATTGTGGCATTGGTCAAGTGCTTATTATCTGCCAGACACTGCATTAATCAATCAATCAATCAATCAGTCGTATTTATTGAGCGCTTACTATGTGCAGAGCACTGTACTAAGCGCTTGGGAAGTACAAATTGGCATCACATAGAGACAGTCCCTACCCAACAGTGGGCTCACAGTCTGAAAGGGGGAGACAGAGAACAGAACCAAACATACCAACAAAATAAAATAAGTAGGATAGAAATGTACAAGTAAAATAAATAAATAAATAAATAAATAAATAGAGTAATAAATATGTACAACCATATATACATATATACAGGTGCTGTGGGGAAGGGAAGGAGGTAAGACGGGGGGGTGGAGAGGGGGACGAGGGGGAGAGAAAAGAAGGGGCTCAGTCTGGGAAGGCCTCCTGGAGGAGGTGAGCTCTCAGCAGGGCCTTGAAGGGAGGAAGCACTAAGCACTAGGATAAGTGCAAGCTAATCACGTTGAATACAATCTATATCTCACATGAGCTCACAGTCATAACCTCCATTTTACAGATGAGATAACTGAGGTAGAGAAAGGTATAGTGACTTGCTCAAGGTCACACAGCAAACAAGTAGTGGAGCTAAGATTAGAACCCAGGTCCTCTGGCTCCCAGGCCCGGGATCTTTTCACTAGACTGCACTGCTTCTAGGACTCCCTCCTCCTTAGCCTGTGAGCCTGTAAGACAGGGGCCTTATCTGACCTGATTGATTTGACACTACCCCAGGGCTTAGGATATTGCTGAACATATAGCAGTCTCATAACAAATACCATTAAAATAAATAAATAAACATATAAATACCACTGATTGACTGATTGATCCATTAGATTCCGGACCCTGATGTGTTAACAAAATCATTTTCTTCCTTAGAGCAATTTTCATGGCAAATTCAGTGGTTTAGGTCAGTATCTGGCACACAGTAAGAGCTTAACAAATACCATTAAGAAAAGGTTTGAGGGAAATCATTCATTCATTCAATTCATTCAATCGCATTTATTGAGCACGTACTGTGTGCAGAGCACTGTACTAAGCGCTTGGGAAGTACAACTCGGCAACATATAGAGACGGTCCCTACCCAACAAGGGGCTCACAGTCTAGAAGAGGGGAGACAGACAACGAGCCAAAACATGTATACAGGTGTCAAAATCGTCAGAACAAATAGAATTAAAGCTATATGCCTATCATTAACAAAATCAATAGAATAATACATATGTACAAGTAAAATGAATAGAGTAATAAATCTGTACAAATATACAAGTGTTGTGCGGAGGGGAAGGAGGTAGGGTGTGGGTGTTGGGGAGGAGGAGAGGAAATAGGGGGCTCAGTCTGGGAAGGCCTTCTGGGGTAGGTGAGCTCTCAGTAGGGCTTTGAAAGAAAGCCAGGGGGAGGACGTGGGTTGGGCGTCGACGGCGGGACAGACGAGAACGAGGTACAGTGGGGAGGTTAGCGGCAAAGGAGCATAGGGTGTGGGCTGGGATGTAGAAGGAGAGAAGGGAGGTGAGGTAGGAGGGGGCAAGGTGAGGTCACTCTTGAAGCCGAGAGTGAGGAGCTTTTGCTTGATTCGTACGTTGACAGGCAGCCGCTGGAGGTTTTTGAGGAGGGGAGAAACATGCCCAGAGCGTTTCTGCACAAACCTGATCCGGGCTGCAGAGTGAAGTACAGACTGAAGTGGGGAGAGACAGGAGGATGGGAGATCAGAGAGGAGGTTGATGCAGTAATCCAGTCGGGATAGGATGAGAGAGAGATTGAACCAGCGAGGTAGCAGTTTGGATGGAGAGGAAAGGGCGGATCTTGGAGATGTTGTGGAGGTGAGAACGGCAGCTTTTGGTGACGGTTTAGTTGTGTGGGGTGAACGAGAGAGGGGAGTCGAGGATAATAATAATAATAATGATAATAATAGTAATAATGGCATTTGATAAGCGCTTACTATGTGCAAAGCACAGTTCTAAGGGCTGGGGGCTACAAGGTGATCGGGTTGTCCCACGTGGAACTCACAGTCTTCATCCCCATTTTACAGATGAGGTAACTGAGGCTCAGAGAAGTTAAGTGACTTGCCCAAGGTCACAGAGCTGACAATTGGCGGAGCCGGGATTCGAACCCATGACCTCTGATTCCAAAGCCCGTGCTCTTTTTCACTGAGCCACACCGCTTCTCTATGACAACAAAGTTGTGGGCTTGTAAGACGGGAAGGATGGTAGTGCTGTCTACAATGATGGGCATGTCAGGGAGAGGGCAGGGTTTGCGAGGGAAGATAAGGAGTTCAGTCTTGGACATTTTGAGTTTTAGATGGCGGGAAGACATCCAGGTAGAGATATCCTGAAGTCCTGAGGAGATACGAGCCTGGAGGGAGGGAGAGAGAGCAGGGGCAGAGATGTAGATTTGGGTGTCATCAGCGTAGAGATGATAGTTGAAGCTGTGGAAGCGAATGAGTTCACTAAGGGAGTTAGTGTAGAAAGAGAACAGAAGGGTACCAAGAACCGACCCTTACGGTAAGGGGATGGGGTGGGGTGGGGAGTAGGAGCCCGCAAAGAAGACTGAGAATAAACGGCCGGAGAGATAAGAGGAGAACCAGGAGAGGGCGGAGTCTGTGAGGCTAAGGCTGGACGGCGTGTTGAGGAGAAGGTGGTGGTCCACAGTGTCAAAGGCAGCTAAGACGTCGAGGAGGATTAGGATTTGGATTTGGTACGAAGGAGGTCATTGGTGACCTTTGAGAGGGCAGGTTCGGTGGAGTGTAGAGAACGGAAGCCGGATTGGAGGGGGTCAAGGAGAGAGTTGGCGCTGTCGAATTCGAGGCAGTGGGTGTAGACGACTCGTTCTAGGACTTTGGAAAGGAAGGGTAGGTGGGAGATAGGGTGATAATAGAAGGGGAGATGGGATCAAGAGAGAGTCTTTTAGGATGGGGAAAACGTAGGCATGTTTGAAGGCAGAGGGGACGGAACCAGTGGAGAGTGAGCGGTTGAAGATGGAAGTTCAGGAGGGGAGGAGGGAAGGGGCGAGAGATTTCATAAGCTGAGACTAAATGGGGTCTGAAGCACAGGTGGATGGAGTAGCACTTGAGAGGAGGAAGGAGTTCTCATTTAAAGATACTGCTGGGAAGGATGGGAGAGTAGCGGAGAGGATTGAGAGGAGGTGGTTGGAGAAGGGGGAGGGGTGACTTTGGGGAGCTCAGACCTGTTGGAGTTAGTTTCACTAATGAACTAGGAGTCCAGATCGTTGGGGATGAGGGATGGAGAAGGCATATGTGATGCAAGGCATAAAAACTTAACTATTGTAATTTACAAAGTGCATTCTCTCTCTCTCCTTCTACTTCTCTCTCCTTTCCCTTTCTCTTTCTCCCCATCCCTTTCTTTCTCTCCTCCCCCCACACCCCTCTATTTCTCCCCCTTTTAGACTGTGAGCCCACTGTTGGGTAGGGACTGTCTCGATGTGTTGCCAATTTGTACTTCCCAAGCGCTTAGTACAGTGCTCTGCACATAGTAAGCGCTCAATAAATACGATTGATTGATTGATTGATTCTCCCCCCTACCATCTCAATCCTTCTCAGGATGCTCTACAGGAGGAAGTCTTCTCTAATTCTAGCCCCCATTTCAAGACAATGAGAGTTACCTGGCTCTCTTTTGGAACCATGATTCTCAGCATCGATGTCTCTGTCAATGTATTTCTCTTTCTATTTTATGTCCACGTGGTCTTTGACGCTCACAAACTAAGCCCATCCGAATCGTTCCTCACACAGATGACCTGAGTCAACACCATCATTCTCCTCACCTTTGGGATCACCGAGACCCTGTTCGCTTTAGGGCTGAGAAAATTTTCTGAGGATGTCAGATGCAAAATCCCCATTTGTCTGTACCGAATGGCCTGGGGTATGGCCATCTGCAGCACCTGCCTCCTGAGCGTGTTCCAGGCCGAAAACATCGGCCCCGGGACCCCCCCGGTAGGCCTGGCTCAAGGCCATGTTATCCAAATTCATGCATTCAATCGTATTTATTAAGCGCTTACTGTGTGCAGAGCACTGTACTAAGCGCTTGGGAAGTACAAGTTGGCAACATATGGAGACGGTCCCTACCCAACAGTGGGCTCACAGTCTTGAATGCATCGTCCCCTCCTGCCTCCTCTCCTGGGGCCTCAGTATATGCTGATAGCGCTTGATACGCTGATGAACATAACCAGCCCTCAAAACAGCAGTAGCGTTCGCATTACATTGGATCTCAAATATTACACTAAAGTTAGTGAAGATGTGGAAACCACTCTGATCATCGTGGTAGTGTTCTCCCTTCATGATCTGTTCTTCGTGGGGCTCATGAACATGGCCAGAGGCTACGTGGTCTGGGTCCTGCACCGGCATCACCGGCAGGTCTGACACCTCCACACCACTGGACGATCCCCCGGGGCTACGCCCGAGGTCAGGGCGCAAAGAGGGCCATGGCCCTGGTTACCGTCTACGTCCTCCGTTAAAAAAATGATATTTGTTAAGCACTTACTGTGTGCCAAGCACTGTTCTAAGAGCTGGAGAAGATACAAAATAATCCGGTTGTCCCACATGGGGCTCCCAGTTTTAATCCCTATTTTACAGCTGAGGTACCAAGAAGTGATATGATCTGCCCAAAGTCACACAGCTGACAAGTGTCGGAGCCAGAATCCGAACCTACGACCACTGACTCCCAAGCCCGTGCTCTTTCCACTGTGCCACACTGCTTCTCACGCTGCTTTAAGGGCAGTAGACCATCATGTTTAGTGTTATAATGATCATGTAGGAGAATTTTCTTCTTCTGATGAACAGCCACGCAGTATGGGATTCACCTTCTCTTTGGCGATTCCATTCCTGATTATTGCCGGTGACAGGAAATGGAAAAAAAGACTCTCCTGTTTGCAATATGGATCCAGAACGGGGGCCCAGTGAAGCAGAGCTAACCAACTATTGAGTCCTCTGGGATGAGTCCCTTCAGTCTGCTGCCCCGATCATTCTTCAATCAAAACATTCAGTCCGTGTCTTCCCACTCCTCAAGGACTTCCATTGGATGCCCTTCCACCTCCGCATTAGACAGATACTCATTACTATCAGATTTAAAGCAATCACTTTGCCCCCTCCTCCCTCATAACCCTAATTTCTTGCTACAGCCCAACCCGCACTTCACTCCTCTAGTGCCAACCTACTCCCTGTATCTAAAGCTCATCTATCTCGCTGCTGACCTCTCACCCACTTCCTGCCTCCGGCCTGGAATGCCTTCCTGCTTCATATCCGACAAATGATCACTCATCCCACCTTCAAATTCTTACTAAGAACGCGTCTCCTCCAGAGGCTTTCCCTGATTTAGTCCTAATTTCCCCTACTCTTTATCCCTTCTGCATCACCCTGATTTGCTCCCTTCATTCATCGCCCCTCCCTGCCCCAAAGGACTTATGTACATAACTGGAATTTATTAGTTCATATTAATGTCTGTCTCTCCCTCTAGACTGTAAGCTCGTTGTGGGAAGGGAGTATGCCTCCTATATTTTTATACTGTACTCTCCCAAGTGCTTAATACAGTGCTCTGCATACTGAAAGCTTTCAATCAATACGAGTGACTGACAGACTATTTTTATTATTTTTATTGGGCTATGCTGAAGGGTTCAGAGGCTCCTGGGAAGAGTTCAGTGGAGGGGGTCCTCCAATTTTATTTCAGAACTCTGTTATGCTCTGCTTAGGGAAGGCAGCGTGGCTCAGTGGAAAGAGCCCGGGCTTTGGAGTTTTCATGGGTTCAAATTCCGGCTCTGCCAATTGTCAGCTGTGTGACTTTGGGCAAGTCACTTAACATCACTGTGCCTCAGTTGCCTCATCTGTTAAATGGGAATTAAGACTGTGAGCCCCGTGTTGGACAACCTGATCACCTTGCAACCTCCCCAGCGCTTAGAACAGTGCTTTGCACATAGTAAGCGCTTAATAAATGCCATCATTATTATTAGCATGCAACATTTGGGTACTGGCTCTGAGAAGGGAATTACCTGGTAAGCTTTTTTAAAAAAATATTATTTGTAATGCATTTACTACGTGGCAAGCACTCTTCTAAGCGCTAGTGTAGAAACAAGTCAGTTAGTTTGGACACAGTCCCTTTCATGCATGGGGCTCACAATCCAAGTAGAAAGGAGGACAGGAGAACTGAGGAATGGAGAAGTTAAATGATTTGTCCAAGGTCACCCAGCAAGCAATTGGCAGAATCAGGATTAGAACCCAGTGTGTGTGTGTGTGTGTGTGTGTGTGTGTGTGTGAGAGAGAGAGAGAGAGAGAGAGAGAGAGAGAGAGAGAGAGAGAGAGAGAGAGAGAGAAAGTGCACTGCTGAAGCACGAATCCACTCTAACAGTTCCAGTGGGACATTTGTGGCAATTCCCAGAATCCCCTCCCCTCTGCCCCATAATCTGGGACAGAGTGGTCCCTGAGACTTCCCCCCTGATATGAGGTAATGATGATTGACCCACGGAGAGACAGGGAAGGACCGCCCCCAAAAGGACCTGGATATTTCCCAGTTTCTATCCAGCATGGCCTAGTAGAAACTCAGAGGACCTGGGTTCTAATTCCAGCTAAACTACTTGCCAGCTGTGTGACCTTGGGCAAAGCACGTCACTTTTTTGGGCCTCAGGTTCTTCAATCAATGCTATTTATTAAGCGGTAACTGAGCACTTGGGAGAGTACAATACGACAGATTTGATAGATATGTTCCCTGTTCACATTGTTAAATGCTTGCTCTTCCCACTACTTTAACTGTGAACCAATGAGTGACAAGAACTATGGCTCTATTCTGACTCTCAGGACTGTGCTGTTTCCACTAGGCAATGCTGTTTCTCTAGTCCTCTAAAAATCCTCTCGCCTAACTTGTCTTTTTTATACTATTTGTTAAGCACTTACTCTTTATCAAATACTTTGCTGGACGCTGGTCCTCCGGCTCTCAGGCCAGTGTTCTTTCAATCAATCAATCAATCAATCGTATTTATTGAGCGCTTACTATGTGCAGAGCACTGTAGTAAGCGCTTGGGAAGTACAAATTGGCATCACATAGAGACAGTCCCTACACAAAAGTGGGCTCACAGTCTAAAAAGGGGAGACAGAGAACAGAACCAAACATACCAACAAAATAAAATAAGTAGGATAGAAATGTACAAGTAAAATAAATAAATAAATAAATAAATAGAGTAATAAATATGTACAACCATATATACATATATACAGGTGCTGTGGGGAAGGGAAGGAGGTAAGACGGGGGGATGGAGAGGGGGACGAGGGGGAGAGGAAAGAAGGGGCTCAGTCTGGGAAGGCCTCCTGGAGGAGGTGAGCTCTCAGCAGGGCCTTGAAGGGAGGAAGAGAGCTAGCTTGGCGGATGGGCAGAGGGAGGGCATTCCAGGCCCGGGGGATGACGTGGGCCGGGGGTCGATGGCGGGACAGGCGAGAGCGAGATACAGTGAGGAGATTAGTGGTGGAGGAGCGGAGGGTGCGGGCTGAGCAGTAGAAGGAGAGAAGGGAGGTGAGGTAGGAGGGGGCGAGGTGATGGACAGCCTTGAGGCCCAGGGTGAGGAGTTTCTGCTTGATGCGCAGATTGATCGGTAGCCATTGGAGGTTTTTGAGGAGGGGAGTAATATGTCCAGAGCGTTTCTGGACAAAGATAATCCGGGCAGCAGCATGAAGTATGGATTGAAGTGGAGAGAGACACGAGGATGGGAGATCAGAGAGAAGGCTAGTGCAGTAGTCCAGACGGGATAGGATGAGAGCTTGAATTAGCAGGGTAGCGGTTTGGATGGAGAGGAAAGGGCGGATCTTGGCAATGTTGCGGAGCTGAGACCGGCAGGTTTTGGTGACGGCTTGGATGTGAGGGGTGAATGAGAGAGCGGAGTCGAGGATGACACCAAGGTTGCGGGCTTGTGAGACGGGAAGGATGGTAGTGCCGTCAACAGAGATGGGAAAGTCGGGGAGAGGACAAGGTTTGGGAGGGAAGACAAGGAGCTCAGTCTTTCCACAAAGCCACACTGTTTTTCATGGTATTCGTTAAGCACTTACTATGTGCCTGGCACTATTCTAAATGCGGGGGTAGATGCAAGATAATCAAGTTGAATACAGTTCCTGTTCCTCATGGGGCTCAAAGTCAGAGGTAGGACAGATATTGTGTCCCCATTTTGCAGTTGAGAAAACTGAAGCACAGGGAAGTTAAGTGACTTGTCCAAGGTCACACGGTAGTAAGTGTCAGACAGGATTAGAACCCAGGTCCTCTGACTCTCAGGCCTGTGTTTTATCCACTAGGCCACGCTGCTTCCTGCGGTCCTCAAGGCACATACCTAGACAATCATTGAAATGAACCCTGGGGTGTCTGTCCTGTAGTCTAGACACAGTCTGGGATTTTAGTCATTTTAGCAGGAATTCAGGTGTGAAGACATTTCTTGGACATTGGGAAATGCTTTCTTAACAATGTGGTAATCGTTACGCACTTCCTCTGTGACAAAAGCTATACTAAGAGCTGGGGCTGTGGTCGATGCAAGATAATCAGGTTGGATTTAGGGAAGCAGTGTGGCCTAGTGGTAAGAGTACTGGCCTGAGGGCCAGAGGACCTGGTTTCTAATCACAGCTCTGCCACTTGTCTTCTGTGTGAACTTGTACAAGTCACTTCACTTCAATGAAATAGGGATTAGAACTGTCAGCACCATAAGGGACAGGAACTGTGTCCAGCTTGATTAGATTGTATATGCCCCACCGTTTAGTACAGTGCCTGGCACATAGTAACCATTTTTAAAAATTGTGGCTTAGTGGAAAGAGCACCATCCTGAGAGACAGAGGACCAGGGTTCTATTCCCAGCTCCACCACGTGTTTGCTGTGGGACCTTTGGGCAAGTCACTTCAATCAATCAATCAATCGTATTTATTGAGCGCTTACTGTGTGTAGAGCACTGTACTAAGCGCTTGGGAAGTACAAGTTGGCAACATATAGAGACAGTCCCTACCCAACAGTGGGCTCACAGTCTAAAAGGGGAAGACAGAGAACAAAACCAAACATACTAACAAAATAAAATAAATAGATGTCCCGAGGTGACCCTCGGGTACTGGCCATCTCAAGGTCAAAAGCTATCTCGTGACCACCTGAGCCAGCAGGCGGAACTCGGAAGTGGGGGTGGGATATCGCCCCCATGACCAAATCTGCTAGATTGACAGCCCAAGCTGGGAATACAGAAGGTGTCCCTCGCCCCCGTGTCAATCAAATTAGGTATGGAGGAGGCGGGGAGGGCAGAGATTGGATAGACAGAGGCCGGAAGCTGGAATGGCCTAGGGGCACAGGCAATAAATACCTGTCGTCTCTGACCTTCGGGGTCAGAACACCAGGACACGCAGCAGCAGGAGCAGCCGCCGCTGCAGCAGCAGCAGCAGCCCACGTGTCTCTCCCCGCCCAGAAGGCCAGACGCCCGCTCTACAACCAGAACCAACACACTGAGGCAAGGGCCGCAGGATGGGTGAGTGTCTCGTGGGTGGGACCCAGGTATCCCGCTGCTGATGGGAACTATGAGTGGATTCCTCCTATGTAGGGAGAGCACATTGTGAGAGCTAGCCGCCCACCACGTGCGCGGGTAATGTAATGAATTCTTCCCATGTGGGAAAGTAAGTGTATTCTTCCCGAGTGGGAAGTGCACATGGGTGAGAGTTAACCAACTCAACCACGTGCGATTAACGGATGATTGTGTTCCTCCCGTGTAGGGAAGCTCTAATATTGCTAATTGATTATATTCCTCCCGAAAGGGAAGCTCAATCCATTGCGCCTAAACAATTACATAAATTCAATTCACCTCGCGGAATAAATTTTATATAAAATTTAGGCTTTCCGTCCCCGGCCTCTCTCTCTCTCGCCTCGCCGATCACTGAACGAACCCGTCCCCGGACGACGGGTGACAATAGAATAGATAGGTACAGGTAAAATAAATAAATAAATAAATAAGTACAAACATATATACATATATACAGGTGCTGTGGGGAAGGGAAGGAGGTAAGATGGGGGGGTGGAGGGGGGACTAGTGGGAGAGAAAGGAAGGGGCTCAGTCTGGGAAGGCCTCTTGGAGGCCTTCACTTCACTTCACTTCACTTCTCTCGGCCTCAGTTACCTCATCTGAAAAATGGGGATTAAAACTGTGAGCCCCCTGAGGGACAGGGACTGTGTTGTCCAATCTGATTGTCTTGTAATCAGTGTTTAATAGAGTACCTAGTGCATTTTAAACACTTTACAAATACCACAAAAAAAACCGCAGAGCCATAATTCTTGTCACTCATTGGTTCACAGTTTAAGTAGTGGGAAGAACAAGCATTTAACAATGTGAACAGGGAACATATCTATCAAATCTGTCGTATTGTACTCTCCCAAGTGCTCAGTTACCGCTTAATAAATAGCATTGATTGAGGAAACTGAGGCCCAAAAAAGTGACGTGTTTTGCCCAAGGTCACACAGCTGGCAAGTAGCTTAGCTGGAATTAGAACCCAGGTCCTCTGAGTTTCTACTAGGCCATGCTGGATAGAAACTGGGAAATATCCAGGTCCTTTTGGGGGCGGCCCTGCCCTGTCTCTCCGTGGGTCAATCATCATCACCTCATATCAGGGGGGAAGTCTCAGGGACCACTCTGTCCCAGATTATGGGGCAGAGGGGAGGGGATTCTGGGAATTGCCACAAATGTCCCACTGGAACTGTTAGAGTGGATTCGTGCTTCAGCAGTGCACTTATTCACACACACACACACACACACACACACACACACACACACACACACACACTAATAATCATCAGAAGGAGGGGCAATATGAGAGTGGACGCTTACAAATGCTGCATCACCCTTCCTCTGCCAGTCTGACTATCCTTGAGATGGCCCTTACAGCTAGGGGGAGCAATGGAGATATGTGAGTAGGAGTTATTTGTCATCATCCTTATCATTATTATAATTGTTGTTGTTGTTATAATATTTGCTAACAACTATGTGTCAAGCACTGCCCTAGGTGCTGGGGTAGATAGAAGTTACCCATGTCCAACATGAGGTTCACAGTCTAGGTAGAAAGAAGAACAGGTATTGAATCCACAATTTACAGGTGAGGTAACCGAGTCACAGAAATGTTCGTGACTTGTGCAAGGTCAAATGACAGAACCAGGATTAGAACCTAAGTCCTTCTGACTGTCAGGCCCATAATTTGTTAGGTATTTATTATGTGCCAAACAGTGTACTAAGCACTTGGGTAGATACAGGATAATCAGGTTCCACGTGGGAATCACAGTCTAAGTAGGAAGAAGAACAGGGATTTAATCGCCATTTTACAGATGAGGGAATTGATGCACAGAGGAATGAAGTGACTCGCTTAAGTCATATAGCAGAAGCTCATTATTGTCAGGGAATGCGTCTGTGATATTGTTGCATTGTCCTCTTCTAAGTGCTTAACACTGTGCTCTGCACACAGTAAGTGCTCACTAAATATGACTGACTGGCTGACAAGTGGTGGAGCTGGGATTAAAACCCAGGTCCTCAGACTCCCAGGCACTAGCTCTTTCCACTGGGCCATGCCGCTTCTCAAAGGGGGAGTCATCTCTCTGTTAGAGGAATTTCAGGGTTGGGAGGAGGAACAGAGATGATTGAGTGGGATACAGTAGCCATGTTCTAGGCTCATTGTGTGTTTGAACTGGGTAGGGTCTCCAAAAAAGGGGCCTGACCTGGAGGGGAGGAGAGTGAGAGATGGGAGTTGGAATGAAGATGGAGGATTTAAACTCCAGGACACGTTGATCCTACCACTTTGTTCCACAGAATTTCCTGCTATCCCTCCTGGATACAAATAATAATAATAATAATAAGAAGAAGAAGAAGAAGAAGAAGAAGAATAGTATTTGTTAAGCTCTTACTATGTGCCAAGCACTGTTCGAAGCACTGGGGTAGATACAAGGTAATCAGGTTGCCCCACGTGGGGCTCACAGTCTTCATCCCCATTTTACAAATGAGGTAACTGAGGCACAGAGAAGTTAAGTGACTTGCCCAAGGTCGCACAACTGACAAGTGATGGAGTCGGTATTAGAACTCACAATCTCTGACTCCCAAACCTGTGCTCCTTCCATTAAGCCACGCTTCTTCTCACAAATGAGGCAGAGTTGTCTAAGGAAGGGACAACTCATTCATTCATTTATTCAATCGTATTTATTGAGCACTTACTGTGTGGAGAGCACACAATGCTTGGAAAGTACCATTCAGCATCAAATAGAGAAAGCCCCTGCCCACAATGGGCTCACAGTCTAGACGGGGGTAGACAGGCATCAAAACAAGTAAAAAAGCATCAGTAGCATCAAAGTAAATGAAAAGAATGATAAATTAATATAAATAAATAGAATGATAAATTTGTGCATATGCAGACCAGTGCTCTGGTGAGGGGGGTAGAGAAAGGGAGCGATTCAGGGTGATGGAAAGGGGAGGGGGAATTGTTTGGGTTTGCTCTGTTTGCTCAGCCCTGCCCCCCGACTCTACTCCACCTCTACCTTCTAATAATTTCCCCCTAATAATAATAATAATAATGTGGTACTTATTAGGCGCTTACTATGTGCCAAGAACTGTTCTATATACTGAGGCAGATACAAGCTGATTAGGTCAGATACTGCCCCGGTCTCACAAGGGGCTCACACTCTTAGTCCCCATTTTACAGTTGAGGTAACTGGGGCACAAAGAAATGAAATGACTTGCCCAAGGTCACGGAGCAGATAGTTGGCGGAACCTTGATTAGATCCCAGGTTCTTCGGACTCCCAGCCCCGTACTTTATCCACTAAGCCATATAGCTTCTCACCCGAATCCTCCATGCTATGGAAACATGAATATGTCTCCCCTAATAATTAGGGTTTTAGAAATATTGCCAGGGGTAGATTTCACCATTGTGGCTTAGTAACAAGAGCACATGTTTGGGAGTCAATAGTCTTGGGTTCTAATCCCGACTCTGCCATTTATCAGCTGGGTGACTTTGGGCATGTCACAACTTCTCTGTGCCTCAGATACTTCATCTGTAAAACGAGGATTAAGACTGTGAGCCCCACGTGGGACAACCTGATTACCCTGTAGTAATAATAATAATAATAATAATAACATTTATTAAGCGCTTACTATGTGCAACGCACTATTCTCAGTGCTGGGGTGGTTGCAAGATGATCAGGCTGTCCCACGGAGGGCTCACAGTCTTAATCCCCATTTTACAGATGAGGGAACGGAGGCCCAGAGAAGTTAAGTGACTTTCCCAAAGTCACAGAGCTGACAGTTGGCAGGCCCGGGGTTTGAACCTATGACCTCTAACTCCAGAGCCTGGGCTCTTTCCTCTGAGCCACGCTGCTTCTCCAGTGCTGGCTGTATCTACGCTAGTACTTAGAACAGTGCTTGGCACATAGGAAGTGCTTAACAAATGTCATCATCATTATTTCTTCAATAAGCCTTCTTTTTCCCACTCACTTTCCTTCTCCATCAACCATGCACTTAGATCTGTGACTTCTGGACATCTGATATGTGTCCCACCAACCCCACAGCACTTATAATTATTCATTATAAATTACTTATTTAATCATAGTAATGTTTGCCTACCCCTCTAGACTGCAAGTTCATTATGAGCAGGGAATGTGTTTGCTAATTCTGTTACACTGTACTCTCCCAAGCCCGTAGAACAGTGCTCTTCACATCGCAAGTGATCAATAAATACCAATGATAGATCGATTTCTTGTCCCACTAAGCCCCCTTCCAGGAAAGGCAGTGTGGCTTAGCAGAAAAAGTACAGACTGCGGAGTCAGAGAACCAGGGTTCTAATCCTTGCTCTGCCCCTGCCTGATGTTTGACCTTGGGCAAATCACTTCACTTCTTTGTACTTCAGCTTAAACTTTGAGCCCTGTGTGAGACCTGATTCTCATATATCTTCCCCAGTGCTTAGTCCAGTCCTTGGGACACAGTAAGCACTTGACAAATACCATTACTATACCACAATTATTATTATTATTCCCCGTCCAAATCTTCAGAGAAAAAAAAACCCACCACTAATCTCACATTACCTGACTGTGCACTGAAATTCATTCATTCATTCAATGTATTTATTGAGCACTTACTGTGTGCAGAGCACTGTACTAAGAGCTTGAGAGAGCACAATACTACAATAAACAGACACATTCCCTGGACACAATGAGCTTTCAGTCTAATAATAATAATAATAATGATAATAATTATGGTGTTAAGCATTTACTGTGTGCACCAGGAATTGTACTAAACTCTGGGGTGGATACAACATATCGGGTTGTTCAAGCTCTCATCCTATTACGTCTGGACTACTGTATCAACCTCCTCTCCAATCTCCCATCCTCGTTTATCTCCCCACTTCAATCCATACTTCATGTCACTGCTTGTATTGTCTTTGTCCAGACACACTCTGGGCATGTTACTCCCCTCCTCAAAAATCTCCAGTGGCTACCAATCAATCTGCGCAGCAGGCAGAAACTCCTCCCCTTGACTTCAAGGCTCTCCATCATCTCGCCCCCTCCTACCTCACCTCCCTTCTCTCTTTCTACAGCCCAGCCCGCACTCTCCGCTCCTCGGCAGCTAATCTCCTCACCGTGCCTCGTTCTCCCCTGTCCCGCCGTCGACCCCCGGCCCACGTCATCCCCCTGGCCCGGAATGCCCTCCCTCCCAACATCCGCCAAGCTAGCTCTCTTCCTCCCTTCAAGGCCCTACTGAGAGCTCATCTCCTCCAGGAGGCCTTCCCAGACTGAGCCCTCTCCTTCCTCTCCCCCTCGTCCCCCTCTCCATTCCCCCCGTCTTACCTCCTTTCCTTCCCCACAGCACCTGTACATAGGTATATATGTTTGTACATAGTTATTACTCTATTTGTTTATTTTACTTATCCATATCATTCTATTTATTTTATTTTTTTAATATGTTTGGTTTTGTTCTCTGTCTCCCCCTTTTGGACTGTGAGCCCACAGTTGGGTAGGGACTGTCTCTATATGTTGCCAACTTGTAATTCCCAAGCGCTTAGTACAGTGCTCTTCACAGAGTAAGCGCTCAATAAATACGATTGATTGATTGATTGATTGATTGATTGATACGGTCCCTGTCCCACATGGGGCCTACAGTCTCGATCCCCCTTTTGCAGAGAAGGTAACGGAGGCACGGAGAAGTGAAGTGACTTGCTCAAGGTCACACAGCAGACAAGTGGGTGAGGCAGGATTAGAAACCAAGACCTTCGGACTCCCAGGCCCGTGCTCTGTGTACTATGCCATGCTGCTCCTCTAGAGGTGGGGAGACAGTCATTGCTATAAAAAATAAATTACAGATATGTACATAATTGCTGTGGGGCTGGGAGGGGGTAGTACAAAGGGAGAAAGTCAGGGTGGGGCAGAAGGGAGCGGGAGAAGGAAAGGGAGGCTTAGTCAGGGAAGGCCTCTTGGAGGATATGGACCTTCAAAGAGTCTTTGTGTATATGAAGAGAAGTAGTGTGGTCTAGTGGTAAGAGCCCGGGTTTGGGAGTCAGAGGACATGGATTCTAATCCCAGCTAACCACTTGTCTGCTGTGTGACCTTGGGAAAGTCACTTAACTTCTCTGTGTCTCAGTTAACCCCTTCTAGAAAATGGGGATTAAAATTGTGAGCCCCATGGGGGACAACCTGAGTCCCTTGTATCTACCCAAGCGCTTAGAACAGTGCTGGGCACATAGTAAGTGCTTAATAAATACCATCATTATTATTATGTTAAGAGGGAGGGTGTTCCAGGCCAGAGGCAGTATGTTGGCAATGTTGGCAACGGGATATTCACTCAATTGTATTTACTGAGTGTTTACAGTGTACAGAGCACTGTACTAAGTGTTTGGAAAGTACAATTCGGCAACAAAGACAATCCCTACCCAACAATGGTCTCACAGTCTAGAAGGGGGAGACAGACAACAAAACAAAACAAGTAGGCAGGCATCAATAGCATCAAAATAGAATTATAGATTTATGCATATCATTAATAAAATAAATAGAATAATAAATATATAAAAAAGATGGAGGTCCAGTGATCAGGTTTGCATTAGAGGAGCAAAGCGTGCTGGCTGGGATGTGACAGCAGTACTAGAAATCCCGAGTATTCATCCTTCTCTTACTCTTACCTCTTAAAGTGGGGTCCAGCCCCCAGAAACACCCTCCACACCTGACGTCCAGACCTGTGGGGAGTATAGGCGTGGTTCTTCATGCGGCCAATCGATACACCAATCTATGGTATTTACTGGGTGCTTACTGCGTGTAGAGCATTGTACTAAGCACGTGGGGGAGGATACTATAACAGAGATGGTGGACACATTCCCTGCCCACAAGGAATCATCACGGGGATAATAATAACAATGATAACTGTGATATATGTTAAACACTTACTATGTGCTAAGCATGGCTCTAAGCCCTGGGATAAATACAAGATAATCAGGTCGGTTTCAGTCCCTGTCCCAACATGGGGCTCATAGTCTTAATCCCCATTTTTACAGATGAAGTGAATGTCACAGAGAAGTCAAGCGATTTGCACCCATGCACACAACAGGCATTTGGTGGAGTCAGGATTAAAACTCAGGTCCTTCTGGTTCCTAGGCCCGGTCTCTATCGACTAGGCCATGCTGCTTTTCAGTGTGGTCCAGTGGATAATTCCTGAGCAATTACTGTTTGCAGAGCCCAATACTAAGTGGTTTGGAGAGTAGAATTGATTGTGGTAGACACAGTTCCTGCCCTTGAGGTGCTTACAATCTGCAGGGGACTGTGTGAAGTGCTTGGAAACTAAAACCCAATTTCTGGCCACACTCTGCAAAACTGTGGTGTTTGTTAAGCTCTTTTTACACATCAAGCACTGTTCGTAGCTCTGGGGAAAATACAAGATAATCAAGTCAGACACGGTCCCTGTCCAACGTAGAGCTCACAATTTCAGGGACAATAGATGATTAATGCCCATTTCATAGATGAAGAAACTGAGGCACAGAAAAGTGAAGTTACTGCTCAAGGTCACCTAGCAGGCAAGTGTTGGAACCGGAATCAGACCCCAGTCCTTCTGATCCATGCTCTTTCCACTGGGCTTCGCTGCCTCAGTCTAATAGCTGCAGTGGGGGTAATGAGTAATAAAACGCATTAAATTTGATAATTTAATTTTTCACAAATTGTTCAGACGGTCAGCAACATGACACCAAGAAAGGGCAATGACCGCTGGTCAACAGTTCTGTGGGAGGGCCGGTTTCTCCATTCTCCCGGTACAAACACTGGGGAGAACCTTCTGCCCACGCTCTGCTTTTTAAAATTTTTGTGCTGTTTGTTAAGTACTGACTGTGCACCAGGCACTGTACTAACCACCGGGGTACTTACAAGCTACATCAGGTTGGACACAGTCCTGTCCCAAATGGGGATCACAGGCTTGGTCCCCATTTTATAGATGAGCTAACTGAGGAATAGATAAATTATGTGACTTGTCCCAGGTCACACAGCAGAAAAGTGGCAGAGTTGGGATTAGATTCCAGGGTCTTCCAACTCCCAGGCCTGAGCCTGGGATAATAATAATACCTATTATTATTATTATTATTTTATTTATGTTTATGGTATTTGCTAAGTGCTTACTATGTGCCAAGCACTGTTCTAAACACTGAGGTAGATGCAGGGTAATCAGGTTGTCCCACATGAGGCTCACACTTTTAATCCCCATTTTACTGATGATGTAACTGAGGCACAGAGAAGTTAAGTGACTTGCCCACATCACACAGATGATAAATGGCAGAGCCGAGATTAGAACCCACGTCCCCTGACTCCCAAGCCCGTGCTCTTTCCACTAAGCCACACTGATTCTTTACCAACTTCCAAAGCACTGTGCTAAGCACCGGCTGTAGAAAGGGAAGCATCACGGCCCAGTGGTGAAGACACAGGAAAGAGAGTTAGGAAATGAGGGCTATATGTCTGTCTCCCCGTCTAGACTTCTCGTTGAGTGCGGGAAATATGTCTGTTACATTTTTATGTTGTTCCCTCCCCAGCACTTGGTAAAGTGCTCTGCAAACAGCAAGTGTTCAATAAACACGATTGATTGACTAATTCCTCTGTTCTGTAAGTTCACTGTGGGGAAGGAATGAGTCTATTATTCTATTGCATTGTGCTCTGCTCACAGTGAGCACTCAATAAATACAACTGATTGATTGAGGTGGGGATGGGGTGATGATTCTGCCGGAACAGGTGGCCAAAGGGAGATGAATGGTGTCATAAGCGCTCAGAACAGTGCTAGGCACACAGTAAGTGCTCAGTAAGTACGATAGAGTGACTCTCATCACGGGGCAGATGTGATGATAAGGCCGATGGTATCAACTGCAGGTGCCAACTAAACGTGGCAGTCTCAAAAGCCAATGACCTTCCCGGTGCCTAGTTGTCTAAACAGGACAACAGCCTCTTCAAAAGTTCAGTTACGGCGGGATCTGGTTTTATTTCCGGTAAAGACATCGCCCCCTCAGCACCATTCCCAGGGCAACCTTCACGTCGTGGTTCCTCAGGATATAATAATAATAATGATGGTATTGGTTAAGCGTTATGTGCAGTGCACTATTCTAAGCGCTGGAGAGGATACAAGATGATCAGGTTGTCCCACGTGAAACTCACAGTCTCAGTCCCCATTGTACAGATGAGGGAAATAAGGCACAGAGAAGTGAAGTGACTTACCCAAAGTCACACAGCTGACAAGTGACAGAGCCGGGATTAGAACCTGATCTCTGACTCCCAATACCGAGCTCTTTCCACTGAGCCTCTCTGCTTCCCCTGTAGATGAGGAGGTTCAGGGCTGGGAGCACCACAGTTTATAGCACGGCCACCAGCAGGTCCGGCGACGAGGGGGAGAGGGACGGCGGGTTCAAGTAGAAGAAGGTGGCTGTGGTGAAGAAAACAGCGGTGACGGCGAGGTGGGACAGGCAGGAGGAGAAGGTTTTGGCCCGGCCCTCGGCGGCCAGCATCCTCAGCACGGCCCGGAAGAGACGACGATGGAGGCCAAGCACAGAGCAAAAGACCTTTACTAAGGAGGGGACATCGCAGAAGAATTAGTGAAGCATGGTGGATCTGCAGAAGAACAGGGAGAAGGCACCAGCTGAGAACAAGCCTCCAAATACTCCCCCGCTGAGCCAGGAGGCAGTGACTATCTTCCCACGGGCCCGGGGGCCATGATGACGTGGTAGCTCAGGGCAGGCAGATGGTGGCGTAGATGTCGTAGGACACGGCTGTGAGGACGAACAACTCTGAGCCGGTAAACCAGACCACGGAGAAAGCTTGTGTGAAACAGCGTAAGAGGTAGATTTCTTTACGGTCCGTCAGGGAGTTGTGGATGGATTTGCGGAGCGTGAAGGAGATGAGACAGAGTTCGATGAGGAACAGGTTCCTGAGGAAGAAGTACCTGGTGGTGTGGAGGCGCCGGTCGAGGACGGTGACGGGGACGATGAGGTGATTCCCCGTCAGGTAGACCAGGAGGAACATCGCAGCGTGGGCGAGCTGCAGCTCCTGGACCTCCGAGAATCCCAGTAGCAGGAATCCATCACTCCATCAAGTTGACCATCTCTGGGAGAAGACTTCCCTTAGAAATGAAAAGAAGAAATTTGCTCCAGACCAGTGGTGCCCAGTGATGGGGCTGGGAGGTGGGTTTTCATTTTATTGCTATCCTAACAATTACTTTGGGTTTTATTAAATGCTGATTGTGTCAGGGCACTATGATAAGTGCTGGGGTAGACTGTCTGCTTGTCCTAGAGGCAGAAGGGTGACCTAATGCAAAGGACACGGACTTGTTAGTAGATTTGGGCTCTAATCTCTGCCCTGCTAGTGGCCTGAGACCTTGGGAAAGTCACTTATTTCCTATGTACCTAGGTTTTCTGTTCTGTAAAATGTAGCGGTTTTATCTGCTCTCCCCACGTGTTGGCCTGGAAGCCCCAGGTGGGTCATGGACTGTGTCCTAACTGTTTACTCTCAGTCAGTCAGTCAGTCGGTCAGTCTGTCAGTCAATACTTCTGGTCTGGAACGCCCTCCCTCCTCAAATCTGCCAAACTAGCACACTTCCCCCTGTCAAAGCCCTACTGAAATCTCACCTCCTCCAGGAGGCCTTCTCGGACTAAGCCCCTCATTTCCTCTGTTCCCTCTCCCCTCCCCATCACCCCGACTCGCTCCCTTTGTTCTACACTCTCCCCGCCCCACAGCACTTGTGTATATACGTATGTATTTACACTAATTCTATGTATTTTTAATTAGTGGAGTGTTTCATTAATGCTTCTATTCATTTTTGTAATGATGCTACTGAAGCCTGTTTACTCATTTTGATGTCTGTCTCCCCCTTCTAGACTGTGAGCCCGTTGTGGGCAGGGATTGTCTCTGTTGCTGAACTGCACTTCCCAGGAGCATAATATAGTACTCTGCACACAGGAAGCACTCAAAGAATACGATTGAATGAATGAATGAATTTAATTTATTGAGCGCTTACTATGTGCAGATCATTGGACTAAGTGCTAGGAAGAGTACAGTATGACAATATAACAGACACATTCCCTGCCACAACAAGATTACAATCTGCAGTGTACAATCTTACAGTGTCCCATATCAACCTCAGCGTTTTGAATAGTGCTTAGCCCATTTTAAGTTCTGAATAACTACAGGAAGAATTATAACAATGGCTTGACTTCACCACCACCACAACTTCCGGTCACTTTCTATCCCAACAGTGCTCTCTGGCTCCTTGCTTTGCCACTCGTCTGCTGTTCGATCTTGAGCAAGTCACTTCACTTCTCTGTGCCTCAGTTACCTCATAATAATAACAATAATATTTGTTAAGCGTTTACTATGTGCCAAACACTGTTCTAGGCTTTAGGGTAGATACAAGGTATTCAGGTTGTCTTACGTGGTGTCACACATGGGGCTCACAGTCTTAATCCCCATTTTACAAATGAGGTAACTGAGGCACAAAGAAGTTAAGTGACTTTCCCAAGGTCACAGAGCAGATAGGTGTCTCAAAAGGAGCTCATAGTACAGGTAGGAGGGACAACAGGAGAATTGAGGACCAGAGAAGTGAAGCAACTTGCCCAAGGTCACCCAGCCAGAAATTCGTACCATACCCAAGTCTTTCCGACTCCCAGATTCAGTCCATACTGCTCTTTAACCCATAGCTCACACTATTCCACCAGTCTGGGATGCCTCCCCACGCCAAATTCACCAAGCTGCCAAGCAATCAAACATACTTATTGAGTGCTTACTATGTGCAGAACACTGAATTAAGCCAGTGGGAGAGTACAGTGTCACAATTTAATAGACACATTCCCTGCCCACAACAAGCTGACAGTCTGAGGGGGAGACAGAATAAATGAATGAATAAATGAATTAGGGGGCATATACATACGTGCTGTGGGACTGAGGGTGGGGTGAATAAAAGGAGCAAATCAGGGTGATGCAGAAGAGAGTGGGAGAAGCGGAAAGGAGGATTTATTCAGGGAAGGCCCCTTGAAGAAGACTGGCCTTCAGTAAGACTTCGATCGGGGGGGGGGGGAGTTGTGTAGGATCACAAATCTCTTCATTTCTCCAGTGCCCTCCTAATATTATCATTTGTTTCCCTTGAATTTCCCACGGTGAACACCTTCTCATAATGATAATGGTATTTATTAAGCTCTTATAATGTGGAAAGCACTGTTCTAAGCACTGGGAGTTTACAAGGTGATCAGATTGTCCCACGTGGGGCTCACAATATTCATCCCCATTTTACAGATGAGGTAACTGAGGCACAGAGAAGTTAAGTGACTTGCTCAAAGTCACACAGCTGACAAGTGGCGGAGCCGGGATTTGAACCGATAACCTCTGATTCCAAAACCTGTGCTCTTTCCACTGAGCCACTCTGCTTCTCTCCTCACTCACTCAATCAATTATATTTATTGAGTGCTTACTATGTGCAGAGCACTGCATTAAGCGCTTGGGAGAATAGAATACAACAGAATTTGCAGACAAGTTCCCTGCCCATAACGAGTTACCGGCTGAGATTCATCAGGTCAGGCCCGAGCTGGGATTCACTGATCTCCACTGGCTTCGGGTCCCGTCGGCATTCCTCCGACCCCTCAGTGTCCCACAGGGTGTCGGCGAGCCCTCTAAAAGGGGAAAGGGCACTGTCACAAGGAGCCGCGAAGCTCTCCAGCTGGTGACGTCTTCTTTCTTTCTCAAAGCTCCTGGGTCATCTGTGGGCGATCCTCAAGAGACGACGAGGGTAAACCTCTTCAAAGAAGTCTGTGTGCATCGTGGTAAGGGCTCTCGGGTGATTTTCAGGCCCTCGGTGGCATCTATCTCGCAGGAAAATGTCTAGATGGCCAGCCCAATCTGTTAACACACTGGTTCCTCCTGATTTCCAGGGTCAGTAGCTTTGATGTTTGTCTTGCCCTACTACTGTCCAGACCACATGCTTCGTTCCTCTAATGCCAGCTTAGTCACCATGCCCCATTCTTGTCTACCTCACCTTCGACCCCTTTCCCACATACTGCCCCTGGCTTGGAACTCTCCCGCCAAGTACACCAGAACAGCACTCTCTCCATCTTTGAAGTCTTATTAAGGTCACATATCTAAGAGGCCTTTCCCTAACAAGCCCTCATTTTCCTGGCTCTCTCTCCCTTCTGCATCATCTTAGCAATTAGATCTGTGACTTTTGGGGGCTCTGATCGTTGCCCCACACTTAACCCCCCGGCATCTATATACATATATTTAAATTCCAGACTAATAATTATGTGCTTATATTAATGTCTGTTTCCCCCTCTAGATGGTAGGCTTGTTGCAGGAGGGGAACGTGTCAGCCAACTGACACGTTGGAGAAGTATTGGACTTCTCCAAATAGTACAGTGCTCCCTCCTCAACAACTCTTGACCATTGGCTTAAAAACGTCTCACCAGCTTTCCCCACCTCACCCACCATCTCTCTCCATCCCCCCATCCGCTCTCCCCACCCCACCCACCCGTTCCCCCGCCTCACACTTTACACTCCTCTTCCCAAGATCACCCTCAAACTGCGTCTAGCTCTTGCCTCCCAACTCTGACCCTCAACCATTCTCCAGATCATGCTACTGTTTCCCTAACCTGAAACTCCCTCTCTTCCAAATCCATTACCTTCAAAGCCTCCGTAAACCCCACCTCCTTTGAGAGGTTTTCCTGATTAATTTGCCTCATCCGACAATCTAGTCAATTTAACACCTCCCCTACCTGTTATAAGCTCCATTCCTATCCTGAGCACATATGGATCTACTTTCTATCTATGTAACTGTTTGCTTATTTACTTGCACTGCAATTATTTAATTATTTCCTCCTGATCCATTTACAACTTCCTGCTATATGTTCCTTCTTTATCATGCTCTCTCTGTTTATTTGTGGTATTTGTTAGGCGCTTACTATCTGTCGAACACTGTTCTAAGTGTTGGGGTAGATACAAATTAGTCAGGTCAGACACAGTCTCTGTTCCACCCGAGACTCACAGTCGAAGTATTGAATCCCCATTTTACAGTTGAGGAATCCGAGGCACAGAGAAGTGAAATGACTTTCCCAAGGCCCCACAGCAGGCAAGGGGCAAAGCTGAGATTGGAACCCAGGTCTTTAGGTCATATGTTGCCAACTTGTACTTCCCAAGCTCTTAGTACAGTGCTCTGCACACAGTAAGCGCTCAATACATAAGATTGATTGACTGACTGATTTAGACTCTTAAGTCTGTGCTTTTTCCACTAGGCCGCCTGCTTCTCTTCCAGTAAACTATTAGGTCCTTGGAGACAGAGGTAATATGTCTTCCCTTTTTTATGGTATTAGCTAAATGCTTACTATGTCCCAGGTACTGTTCTAAGTCCTGGGACAGACGCAGGCTAATCGGATTTGACACAGTTCCTTATCCCACATGGGGCTCACAGTCTGAATCCCCATTTTACAGATGAGGTAACTGAGGCACGGAGACGTTAAGTGACTTGCCTAATATTACAGCAGTATTTCAGCAATATTACAAAGGAAGGATGATTTATTGCTTCTCGAAAGATGCCCACAGAGGGCAAGACCGGAAGTGGAAAACCACCTGGACACCTTGTATGCGAACTCCACAGTCATATCAGAGTAGAGATGTGGCAGAACCTGGATTAGAACCCACATCCTCTAACTCCCAAGTCCTGTTACCACTAAGCCATGCTGCTTCTTAGTATGGAATATAGCATAGTACAGATAGATATCTACATCTATCTCTATCTATACCTATCTCTATATCTATATTTATATCTATCTATCTCTATATCTAGCTACTATCACTAGCCTGTCAACACCTTATGGACAGGGAGTATGTCTGCTAATTCTGTTGTATTGTGCTCGCCCAAGTACTTTGTACAGGGCTCTGCGCACAGTCATTACTCAATAAATACTCACCATGTGACGGTCTAGAGTACATACAGTATTATCAGATTACACACACTCCCTTGTTCACATGGGGCTCACTGTCTTGGAATGAGGAAAAGCAGGTATTTTGTCCCCAGTTTCCAGATAGAGAAATCAAGGCTTGGTTCAGTGGAAGGGCTGGAATTAGAACCTCACTCTCCTAATTAATCAGTCAATCAATGATATATTTTTAAGGGCTTAGTCTGTGCAAGGCATAATACCAAGGGCTTGGGAGAGTAATAATAATAATTGTGGTATTTGTTAAGTGTTTACTCTGTGCCAGGCACTGTACTAAGCGCTGGGATGGAGACAAGCAAATTGGGTTGGACACAGTCCCTGCCCAACCTGGGGCTCACATCCTCAAAACCCATTTTACAGATGAGGAATCTGAGGCACAGAGAAGTCATATGACTTGCCCAAGGTCAAGTGACTTGCCCAAGGTCACACAGCAGACTGTGGCAGAGCTGGGATTAGAACTCATGACCTTCTGACTCCTAGGCCAGTGCACAATCTACTATGCCAGTTGGTAGACATGTTCCTTGATCACAAGATGCTTATGGCCTCGAGGGGTAGACTGGCATTAAAATAAATTACAGCCCAGTCTTCATACTCCGCTACTCTGGTGCTACCCTCCTCACAGTGCCTCGTACTCGCCTATCCCACCGTCGACCTCTGGCCCATGTCCTACCTCTAGACTGGAAAGCCCTCCCTCCTCATATCCACCAAACTAAGTCCCTTCCCCCCTAATCCCTACTGAGAGCTCACCTCCTCCAGGAAGCCGTCCCAGACTGAGCCCCGCTTTTCCGCTGCTCCTCGTCCCCTCCCCATCGCCCCGACTCCTTCCCTCTGCTGTACACCTTTCCCCACCCTCCAGCACTTGTGTATATATGTAGATATTTATTAGTCGATTTATTTTATTAATTATCTGGATATATCTATGATTCTATTTATTTATTTTGATGCTACTAATGCCTGTCTACGAGTTTGGTTTGTTCTCTGCCTCCCCACTTCTAGAATGTGAGCCGATTGCTGGGTAGGGATTGTCTCTATCTGTTGCCGAATTGTACTTTTTAAGCACTTAATCCAGTGTTCTGCATACAGCAAGTGCTCATTAAATACGATTGAATAAATGAATGGATAAATTATGGAAATGGACATAATTGCTGTGGGATGAGGGTGGGGTAAATAAAATAAAGTGCTGAAAGGGGACAGATCCAAGTTCACAGGTGATGCGGAGAGAGAAAGAGTAAGGGAAATAAAGACTTAGTTTGGGAAGGCCTCTTGGAGGAGATGGGATTTTATACCTGGGGAATGTTGGTGAGAAGGTGAGGGGAGGGAGGTGGTGTGGTAGAGGGAGAGAATCTGGGAGCTAGAGACTGGACATATCCCGGAATAGGCCATGGGGTGGGGGGAAGAGGAGGGAGATGAAACAAATGGCTGAGGCCAAAATTGAACTCCAGATCAGACTACGAAGAGGGTTTGGAGACAGAAAGTATTGATCGCAGTGAGGCTGAATGGAGTTTCTTCGTGTGAGACACACGTAAGTGTGACGGTTCACATGTTCCCCATAAAGCGGTCGCGTGGGAAAGGGCCTTTACCCTGTCCATGGGGTCAGGCCCCAGAGATGCCGGCCCCTAGGGAAGCCAGACACGAACAGAACATAATAGGCCCCTCATACGTTCAAAGCCCTACTGAGAGCTCACCTACTCCATGAGGCCTTCCCAGACTGAGCCCCCTCCTTCGTCTCCCCCCCATCCCCTCACCATGCCTCCTTCCCCTCCACACAGCACCTGTATATATGTATATATGTTTGTACATATTTATTGCTCTATTTATTTATTTATTTATTTTACTTGTACACATTTATTCTATTCATTTTATTTTGTTAATATGCTTTGTTTTGTTGTCCGTCTCACCCTTCTATACTGTGCTCCCGCTGTGGGGGAGGGACCGTCTATATATGTTGTCAAATTGTACTTCCCAACCTCTTAGTACAGTGTTCTGCACACAGTAAGCGCTCAATAAATACGATTGAATGAATGAATGAATCCCATCGTGTGGCCCGTCCCCAGGGAGGAATCCCCCAGGAGTATCAAGGGGTTTTTCCAGAAATGCCCGGCCTCGCCGAGAGCCCGTTACATTCCGAGTGGGAACAAAGAATAGTCAGGACCCTTGACATCTCCCGGGGACCCTCCTGTGTCCGATGTCCTGGAGCTGAGAGGGCAGGGTGGTTGTAGGACAGCAGAGACCAGAGCCCTCTCCCCCTAGACTGACCAGTGAGTCTAGGCCGGGACCCAAACGGATGGGAAGTTGTTTACAGGGGGGCCGGCAGTGACAGAGAACGAGAAAAAACTTCCCCATCTCTTCACATTTCCAACCGTAACACATTTCTCTCCCCTCGGCTTCTCCAACTCTCTCCATCTACCAGATCCCCTGGGTGGGTGGCGGGAATGGACAGGGTCGGACCAGTGAAAATGTTCCGAAAAGAGCAGTATCCATATCCTGTCTCCATATTTCTGCTATGCAATTCCATTTATTGAGCCACTACGATGTGCAGCGCACTGTACAAAAAGGTCTGAATGAAAAGATTGGGTAAGTCTCCGTCCCAAAAAGGGGCTCACAATCTAAAAACAAGGGGTGAAGGCGAATCCGACACGTATCTGACGCTCCTTATTTCTGCTTGGGTGGTGGAAGGCAAAGTGGATCTAGGTGGATTTAGGGCAATTCTGTCAGTTCAGCCCCCATACTGGATGGGGCCTCTTGGACTATAATAATAACAAAATAATAATAATAATAACGATTGTGGCATTTGTGGGCTTACCATGTGCCAAGCACTGTATTAAGCACTGGGATGGATATGAAAAATCAGGTTGGATACAGCCCCGGTCTCCATCTCCATTTTACTGATAAGGGACTGAGGCACAGAGAAGTGCAGTGACTTGTGCAAAATCACACAGAAGACAAGTGTCAGAGGCTGGATTGGAACCCAGGTTGTTTTGACTCCGTGGTCCATGTTCTATCCACTAGGCCACGTTGCGTCTATAATCCAGAAAATATCTCTAACACAGGAAATGAAAACAAGAACCTGGAGGTGCCTCTTTATCCGGGACCTCCCCATTTTCAGCTGGTCTGTTCTCTCCTGGTCTGATTCCTTCCTGTAGGCTTTATTTTTATTTTCACATCTCAACCTTCCTCTGCCCCTGACTCTATCGCTAATTCTCACGGCTCGGAAGCACCTTTGGGTAACGAGGGTCCTGAGAGAGGAACGTTGGCTCTTTCATTCATTTGATCGTATTTACAGAGCCCTTACTATGTGCAAAACACTGTATTAAGGCTCTAGACCTCATTGGATGTGTGAGGTAGGATGCTTTATTTAATGGTATTTGCTAAGCACTAACTATGTGCCAGCCACTGTATTAACCAATGGGGTAGATACAAAATAATCGGATCAGACACTGTCCCTCTCCCTCCTAGGGCTCACAGTCTTAAATTCCATTATACAGATGAGGTAACTGAGGCACAGATAAGTGAAGTGACTTGCCTGAGGTCACAAAGCAGAAAAGTGGTGGAGTTAAGAATGGCACCCAGGTCTTCTGACTCCCAGGACCATGCTCTTCCCACTTGACCATGCCGCTTTTCCATATGGTAAGGGAATATTATTGTGTGCTCCCCTAAGGGCTTAGTACAATGCTCTGCACGCAGTAAACACTCAATAAATTCCATTGATTTCTTGAATTTACTCATTCACTCAATCGTCTTTATGGAGCACTGTGTGCAAAGCACTTTTGCTTCATCTGCGTATCTGTAATTGTTTTATTTCCCGTCACCCCAGCCAGATTCTAAACTGCTCCTTGTCTCTGTAGATGGTCTTGGAAATTTCCAGGAAATGTTCAATATCACCAAAGTGGCAGAATTCCTCCTGCTGAGATTCTCGCAGGTCCAGGAGCTGCAGCTGGTCCATTCTGAGCTGTTCCTCCTGGTCTAGCTGGCGGCCCTGACAAGGAATCGCCTCATCGTCGCCGTCACCGCTCTCGACCAGATCCTTCAAACCCCCATGCAATTCTTCCTCAGGAACCTGTTCCTAGTTTACTTCTGCCTCATCTCTGTCACCGTCCCCCAGTCCATTCAAAACTCCCTGATGAACCGTAGATCCATCTCTTTCTTGGGCTGTGCCTCCCAGGTCTTCTCAGTGGTTCTGTTTGCCTATTCTGAAGCTTTCATCCTCTTGGTGATGTCCTATGACGGCTTCGTATTCATCTACCCTCCCTTCCGCTATGAGGTCATCATGAACTGAGGGGCCTGTGCGAAGATCGTGGCAGCTTCATGTTCAGTGGGGATCTCATAGCATTGATACCCTCAGCTGGGACCTTCTCCTGCCATTCTGTGGTTCCAATAAGATCCCCCAGTTCTTCAGTGACTTCTCCATAATGAAGTTCTCCTGCACTAAACGTTACATCATCCTCGATGTGACCATAGCCATCAATAACATTTTGGTATCTGCTGCCTGATTTGCATCCTCGTCTCGTACGTGCGCATCTTCTGGGCCATGCTGAGGATGCCAGCCACCGAGAGATGAGTCCAGCCTTCTCCACCTGCCTGTCTCACCTCGCCGTCACGGCTATGTTTTTCTCCATGGCTGCCTTCACTAATTTAAAACCAACTTCAGGCTCCTCCTCTTCTCTGGATCTGGTACTGTCTGTGTTCTATGTCGTGGTGCCCCCCGCCCTGAACCCTCTCATCTAAAACCTAAAGAACAGGGACGTGAAGGCTGCGATAGGGAGGGTCCTAGGTGGGAGTCCTTTCACCCAGGGTAGAAAGTTTCTCCTTCTGGCTTGACTATCATTTTTCACCCCCTGGATTGTTGGATATGCATACTGCCTAGGTAGCAGAATTCAGTGGCATTCCTGACATCTAAGTGGTGTGTGCAAGTTTGGTTGCTCTTGGGATTCCCTGGGCCAAGTTGGTTCATAGCCTCTATTTTCTTCAGGCTTATTGTCTGTCCATTCCCTTGTAATACCTCCTCGCAATCTCTATCATCAGTGGTATTTATCGATCTCTTACTGTGTGCACAGCACTGTACTAAGCACCTTGGGAAAGTACAATACAACAGAGTTGATAGACACATTCCCTGCCCACAACAGGTCTACAGGAGAAGCAACATGGCCTAGTGGATAGAGCACAATCCCGGGAGTCAGAAGGACCTAGGTTTTAATCCTGCTCCTCCACTTGTGTGCTGTATGACCTTGGGCAAGGCAATTCACTTCTCTGTGCCTCAATTACCTAATCTGTAAAATGGAGATTAAGACTGTGAGATTCATGGGGGACAGGGACTGTGTCCAACCACCTGGGTGCATATCTACCCCAGTGCTTAGAACAGTGCTTGACACATAGTAAGCGCTAAACAAATACCATGATTATTGTTCAGGGTTGACCATTTATTTATTTATAGAAGTTATATACAACTAATTCCTTTACAATAATGTCTTTATATTAATTTACATTAATATTTATATTAGAGAAGCAGTGTAGCTTAGTGGAAAGAGCATGGGGTTGGGATTCAGAGGTGGTGGATTCTAATCCCGTCTCCACTACTTGTCAGCTGTGTGACTTTGAGAAAGTCACTTAACTCTCTGTGCCTCAGTTACCTCATTTATAAAATGAGGACTAAGATTGTGAGCCTCGCTTGGGACAGCCTAATTTCTTTCTATCTACCTCAGCACTTAGAACAGTGCTCGGCACATAGTAAGCACTTAACAAATATCATCATCATCATTATTATTATTATTATTATTATTATTATTATTATTATGCCTGTCTCCCCCTCTAGATGGTAAGCTCATTGTGAGCAGGGAATGTGTCTACCCACTCTGTCATATTGGACTCTCCCAATCTCTTCATACAGTGCTTACTCCACACACAGAAAAGCACTCAATAAATACTACTGACTGACTAACAGAGAGTAGGCGAGTAGTGCTTATTAAATACCAGCGATTGCTGGATTGTATGACTGATTAACGTGGATTGGAAGTGAAGCCCGGGTAAGGGAAAATTTGGAAGTTGTCCACCTCTTTGGGAATGCTCTCGGGTGTTACCCAGACCCATACTTGGCTCCGAGCGGGGGCTAACAACGGAGGGTCTGGGCTCGTGGAAACCAAGATGGCTTCTTTCCTCAGAAGGAGGGGTATTCGTTGGAGTTTGGCTGGAGCTGGAGAGATGGCGTGAGAGACAGGAGGTGGGGAGGCAGGCATGGGAGGGACCTTCTAGAAGCTGGGGAATGGATGAGTGTCAGATCAGGAGGATATTTGAGGGAGAGATAATCAGTCAAACAATCAATCATGTTTATTAAGCGCTACCTACATGCAGAACACTGCATTGAGCAGTTGGGAGAGCACAAAACAACAATTTCGTAGACGCATTCTCTGCTCACAACGAGCTTCCATAATAGTAATAATAATAACAATAATAATGACACTTGTTAAATGCTTACCATTTACCAGGTACTGTACTAAGCACTGGAATATTATTGAAGGCACAATATCTTTAGGTCCCACATGAGGCTCACAGTCTAAGTAGATGGGAGAATAGGGGTTGAATCCCCATTTTGCCGATGAAGGAATTGAGGTATATAGAACTCAAGTGACTTGACCAAGATCACACAGCATATAGGTGGCAGACTCAGGATCAGAACCCAAGTCCTGTAACCCGAGGCCAGTGCTTTTATCCATCAGGACACACTGCTTCTTGCTTCTGGGACCTGAAATAGAAGTATGGGAGAGGATATTTCCCCTATTACTCTGTTATTCTACAATTATTTCTCTAAATTTTCCCCAATACTCTACTATTTCCCCTATCTCTAATCAAAATTAATGCCTGCCTCCCCTTGAAGACTAAACTCTCCTTGGGCAGAGCATATATCTACCAACTTTCCAACTTACCAAGTACCAACTGTTGTACTTTCACAAGCATTTAGTTCAGTGCTCTGCACGCAATAGTCAGAAGAAGCATGCAGAAGCAGAAGTACATAGTACATAGTATGTACATAGAAGTACATAGAGCTTGATCTAGGAGTTGAAAGGATCTGGGTTCTAATCCCAGTTCTGCCACTGCTGTGTGACCTGAGGAAAGTCACTTCACTTCCCTCGGCCTCAGTTCACTCATCCGTAAAACGGGGATTAAGATTGTGAGCTCCACGTGGGACACAGGCTGTGTCCAACAGGATTAGCCTGCATCCACCCCAGCGCTTAGTACAGTGCCCGGCACACAGTAGGTGCTTAACAAATGCCATTAAAAAAAGCACTCAATAAATTCAATCGATTGATGTGGAAAGCAAAGAAACTGGTGCAGGAGGGACAGATAGGCAGGTGAGGGAGAGGGAGAGAGGTTGGTGAAGAAAGAGAGATGGAGTTGTCTACGGAAGACAGGGAGGACAAGCCACTTGTCTGCTGTGTGATCACCTTCTCTATGCCTCAGTTACCTCATCTGTAAAATGGAAATTGAGACTGTGAGCACTACGTGGGACAGGGACTGTGTCAAACCTGATATGCTTGTATCCACTTGTATCTACCGTGTCTGGCACATAATAAGCGCTTTACATATACCATTATTATTATTATAAGGGGCATAGGGGTAGCAAATGGGGGTAGGCAGCATTGTCTAGGACAGTTGTGGAAAGGTCAGGGTGTGGTCAGTGGAGCTAGAAAGGAAATGTTATAGGTGCTGCACCAGTCATCTCATCCACGTGGTGAACCGCCTCGTGGGTTGAATGGCGGGGTGTTCTACAGAGTAGACAGAAACGCAGAGCGCAGATTCATGTCCGAGGCAACTTCCTTATCCAGGGCCTTCAGTGTTTCCTGGACATAATCTGTAACCAGAGACCCTGCAAATCTACCTGCATTAAAGAGCACCATGCTCTGATTTCAAACAGAAGAAACGCTTTCCAAGAGATGGATGGACGTGAATTTGGAGAACATCTTATCCCGGGACTGCAGCAGCCTCGGCCCGCGACGACCTGGACAGTTCTTCGATCCACCGCTGCCGCCGGCGCTGAGGACGAGGAGGAGACGGATAAGGGAAGGCCAACCTGTACTCCCAAGCGCTTAGTATAGTGCTCTGCACAAAGGAATCGCTCAATAAATACGATTGAATGAATGAGGAGGAGGAAGAGGTGCCGCCTGCCGCACACGCTCCAGGCTGAAGGCCGGCCGGGCCCAGCCGAGGGTCGGGGCAGAACCAGCCGCAGAGATCGGGCCGGGACGGCTCAGCGGGCACCGTGGCACTGACACTACCGAGCCCGAGCCGAGCCCGAGCCGAGGAGAGCCGAGCAGGGGCCGAGCCCGAGCCAAGCCGAGCCGAGCCAGAGCCGAGCAGGAGCCGAGCTTCTTCCGCCCGAAGCGCTCGCCGCTGCCTGAAGGGGGCGCTGTCTTCGTCGATGCCGCCGCTGCCGCACCCGCCGCGGGAGGCTGAGGGAAGGGCAGTTAAGATGGGGGGGATGGAGAGGGGGATGAGGGGGAGAGGAAGGAAGGGGCTCAGTCTGGGAAGGCCTCCTGGAGGAGGTGAGCTCTCAGCAGGGCCTTGAAGGGAGGAAGAGAGCTAGCTTGGCGGATGGGCAGAGGGAGAGCATTCCAGGCCCGGGGGATGACGTGGGCCGGGGGTCGACGGCGGGATAGGCGAGAACGAGGCACGGTGAGGAGATGAGCGTCAGAGGAGCGGAGGGTGTGGACTGGGCTGTAGAAGGAGAGAAGGGAGGTGAGGTAGGAGGGGGCGAGGTGATGGAGAGCCTTGAAGCCGAGGGTGAGGAGTTTCTGCCTGACGCGCAGATTGATTGGTAACCACCGGAGATTTTTGAGGAGGGGAGTAATATGCCCAGAGCGTTTCTGGACAAAGATGATCCGGGCAGCAGCATGAAGTATGGATTGAAGTGGAGAGAGACACGAGGATGGGAGATCAGAGAGAAGGCTGATGCAGTAGTCCAGACGGGATAGGATGAGAGCTTGAATGAGAAGGGTAGCGGTATGGATGGAGAGGAAAGGGCGGATCTTGGCAATGTTGCGGAGCTGAGACCAGCAGGTTTTGGTGACGGCCTGGATGTGAGGGGTGAATGAGAGAGCGGAGTCGAGGACGACACCAAGGTTGCGGGCTTGTGAGACGGGAAGGATGGTAGTGCCGTCAACAGAGATGGGAAAGTCATGGAGAGGGCAGGGTTTGGGAGGGAAGACAAGGAGTTCAGTCTTCACAGTCTTCACAGTTTGACTGGTGCTTCTCCCCGTGAGAGAAATCAGGGTGGTGGGTCACGTGGTTCCCATGTGGAAGTTACATGGGGCAGGGACGCTACCCTGCCTGTGGGGTCAGGGCCTGAGCGATGCCGGCCCCCTGGAAAGCCAGCCCCGAACAGGACATTATGAGGTCCCTCAGCCCAACGTGTGCCCCGTCCCCAGGGAAGAATCCCGCACGGAGCGGCAGAGAGTTTTTCTGGAAAGGTCCGGCTTCGCCAAGAGCCCAGCACGGTCTCAGAGGGAGGGAAGATGAGCCGGGACCCACCACGTCTCCCGCAGACCCTCCTGTGGCCGATGGCCGGGAACTGAGGGGACGGGTTGGTTGTAGGACAACAGGGACCAGAGCCCGCTAGCCCCAGTTTGACCAGTGAGTCTGGGTGGGTAGTACACGGATGGGAAGGGGTTCGCAGAGGGGCCGCCGGTGACAGAGAACGAGAGAAAGCTCCCCTATCTCCTAACGTCTGCACACATAAAACAGTTTTCTGCCCCTGGCAGTTGCTCTCCATCCTCGAGATCCCCTGGGTGGGTGGCAGGAATGGACAGGGAGCACTTACTATATGCCATGTACTAGTACTATGTATTAAACACTGGGGTAGGTGCAAATTTATCAGACTGGACACAGTCCTTGTCCTACCTGGGACTCACAGTCTTCATCCCCATTTTTCAGATGAGGAAACGGAGGCACAGAGGAGTGAAGTGACTTGTCGAAGGTCTCACACCACACAGGTGGCGGGACCAGATTTAGAAGCCAGGTCCTTCTGATTCCCAGGACGGGGCTCTGTCCACTAGGCTATGCTTCTTCTCATTTTCTATGGACAGGCACAGTGTCCTCTGGACCTCCTCTGATTTCAAGGAGTTTACAATCCTTGAATCCTTGGTGCAAGGTCTAGACCTAAAATGAATTACAGAGAAGGGATGGCAGAGTGTAAGAATAATGTAAACATGTGCTACAGGTCTGGAATGTGGTGAATATCAGAATCCTGAAGGGTTATAGACCCAGGTGCATAGGCGACATGGACGAGTGGGCCAGTCATGTAGGGAAATGAGGTGGTAGTCTAGGAAGGCTTACTGGAAGAAGTGAAATTTGGATACGGATTTGAAGATGGGGAGAGTAGTAGCGGTCTGTAGGATATGAAGTGGAAGGGAGGTCCAGGCCAGAAGAAGGAGGTGGGATAGGGTGTCAGCCACGAGACAGACGAGATCGAGGTACAGTGAGTAGGTTGTTGATTGAGGAGTGAAGTGTGTGGAACATCGGAGAGGTGAGGTAGGAAGGGCAAAGCTGATTAAGTGCCTTAAAGCTGATAGTGAGGCGTTTCCGTTTGATGTGGAAGACGATGAGCAATTATCTGAGGCTTTTGAGGAGTGGGGAGACGTGGACGGAGCATTTTTAGTAAAATAATCAGGGCAGCAGAATGAAGTATGGGCCAGAAGGGGGGGAGAGTGGAGGCAGGGAGGTCAGTTAGGAAGTTTTTACAGTGATCATGGTGGGGTAGGGTAATTGTGTGGGTTAACATAGTAACAGTTTGGATGGAGAAGAATGGGAGGAATTCTAGGGATTTCGTGAAGGTAGAACCAATGGGATTTGGTGACAGACTAGAGAGAAACAATGGAGGATAATGCCAAGGTTACCAGCTTGCGAGACAGGGAGGATGCTGGTGTTGTCTACAGGGATTGAAAAGCCTGATGGAAAACAGGTATTGGGTGGGAAGGCGAGAAGCTCTGTTTAAGACATATTAAGTTTGAGATGTGAGTGGGATATCGAAGTACAGATGTCCTGAAGGCAACAGTGATTGAAAAGTCTGAGGGAAGACAGAGTTTTGGAGGAAGATGAGAAGCTATGTTTAAGACATGTTAAATTTGAGGTGGGAGTGGGACATTCAAATAAAGATGCCATGAAGGAGTACAACCTGAAGAGGAGAGATCAGTGGTGGAGATGTAGATTTGGGAATCTACATCTGTGCTGCGGAAATGGGAAGGAAGATGAATTAAGGAGCAAGTAACAGTGGCTTAGAAGGGAGAGGAAAATTTGGGAATCACCTGTGTAGAGACGGGAGTTGAAGCCACGACGTCGAGCAGAAGAAAGTGGCTAAAACTGAAGCATGAGAGACATGGGGGAAATATCCCACACAGAAGAAAATTTAGAGAGGGGATTGGGGTGACTGTTTATATGGGGAAACTTGGTTTAAAGTTTGTCTGTCCCGTGTCAGGTAGGGACAGGACAGAAAGCGTTCTTCCGTCCCGAGTGTCGAATTCCAGCTTCAGCCTCCGATCCCGCTACAGATTTCTGCAGTTCGGACAAGATTCCTGTATTCCAAATTCCCCGAATGGTGACCTACTGACTCGGGAGCGAGTGACAGGAGATGATCAGCTGTTCCCCAGTAACACGTTCTAGGGGTGATTGTAGAAAAATGGCTTGTAGTTTCACCACGTACTACCCTAAGGGCACACCATCAGGTATGTACTCTCTCTCTGATCCCCTCTCCTGTCCCAGTAGCTGCATCTCGCACCCTTAGACCATTTCAGGCACACCTACTCACTGTGTCTTCTCTCCTGTCTCCCACCTCCAATCCCTGTCTAAAATCACATCTCTTCCAGAAAGACCTCCCTGGTTAAGTTTTACGCTCCCCTGATTTCAATCCCGAAATTACCACCTCACACTTTATGCCAATCACACACTCATTTACTCTGAACATCCTGTAGCACATACCCTATTTCTTTAAAGCCCACTCTTACATAGTCGTTTTCCTTCTTCCTCCTGTATTAATAATAATAATCATTGTTGTATTTGCTGAGTGCTTACTATATGCCCGGCACTGTACTACGTGCTGGGGTGAATACAAGCAAATGAGGTTGGACTCGGCCTCTGTCCCACATGGAGCTCATAGTCTTCATCCCCATTTTACCAATGAGGGAACTGAGGCCCGGAGAAGTAAAGTGACTTGCCCAGGGCCACACAGCAGACGAGTGGCAGAGGCGGGATTAGAACCTATCACCTTCTGACTTCCAAGCCAATGATCTATCCACTATCGCATGATACTTCTCCAATATATGTTATCTGTAATATATTTTAGGATCTACCTTCCCCACTCGACTGTCAGCTCCTTGAAAGTAAGAATCATGTCTATTAAATGTATTGTACTCACCCAAGAGCTTAGTATAGAGGTCTGGGCAGAGTAAGTAGCATTATTGGGCACTTGATTCTGAATCGTTTGGGCTTTTCATAGCCACTCCATCCTCAGTCCCACAGCGCTTATTTCCATATATGTAATTTATTTATATTAATTCTCATCTCCCCCTCTAGACTGTAAGTTCATTGTGGGCAGGAATTGTACTTGTCAACTCGGTTGTATTTTACTCTCCCAAGTACTTAGTACAGTTCTCCTCCCACAGTAAGCACTCAATAAATACAATTGATTCACAGACTAATTCCTCTGGACTGTAGGTTTGCTGTGGGCAGGCAATGTGTCTACCAACTCTGCTGTATTGTTCTCTCCCAAGTGCTCAATACACTGCACTGCATATAATGAGGGCTCAGTCTAATGGGAGAGACAGACATTAATCTGAATGAATAAACTATGGCTATGGACAAAAATGCATTGAGGCTGAGATTCCACTGCTTTTTCTCCATAGGTGATTTTGGAAATTCCCCGGAAATGGTCAGTGTCACCAAGGTGAAAAAAATCCTGCTCCTGGGAAACTCGGAGGTCCGGGAGCTGCAGCTGGTCCAGGCTGCGCTGTTCCTCCTTGTCTACCTGGTGGCCCTGACGGGGAATCTGCTCATCAGCGCCATCACCGCCCTCGATCGGCGCCTCCGCACTCCCATGTACTTCTTCCTCAGGAACCTGTCCATCTTCGACCTTTGCTACATCTCTGGCACCGTACTCAAATCCATCCACAACTCTCTCACCGACCATAGATCCATTTCCTTCCTGTGCCGTGCCACCCAGGTCCTCACGGTGGTTCTGTTTGCTGCCTCAGAGGTGTCCCTCCTCACGACGATGTCCTACGACCGCTACGGTGCCATCTGCCTCCCCCTGCGCTACGAGGTCATCATGAACCAAGGGAGATTCTCCCTACCCTTCTGCGGGTCTTTCCTGATCCCACAGCTCTTCTCCGTGGTCCGACTCTCCTGCTCCAAAACACACCTCGTCATCGATGTGATAGTAGTCACAGGGGCCCTTTTAGGCTTCTTCTGCTTCGTGCTCATCGTCGTCTCGTACGTGCGCACCTTCCGGGCCGTGCTGAGAATGCCGGCCACCGAGGACCGGGCCAAAGCCTTCTCCACCTGTCTGCCTCACCTCGCCGTCACGACCATGTTTTTCACCACAGCTGCCTACGGTACCTTACATTCACCCTTAAACTCCTCCTCAGCTCTGGACCTGCTGGTGTCCGTGTTCTACACCGTGGTCCACCCCCCGCCCTGAATGCCCTCATCTACGGCCTGAGGAACTGGGACGTGAAGGAAGCCCTGGGGAGGGTCCTAGGTGGGACAGGGACCACCAGGGTAGAAAGTTCCTACTGATGCCTTGATCCTTTGGTTTCTCTCTCCGTGGATTGACTCTGAGCAAGGCTCATCCATCTAGAAATGCAGCGTATCCTAGTGGAAGGAGCACGGGCCTGGGAGTCAGAGGACCTGGGTTCTAATCTCAACTCTGCCACGTGTCCACTGTGTGACCTTGGGCAAGTCACTTAACTTCTCAGGGATTCAGTACTCGATCTGTAAAATGGGGATTAAATCCCACTCCTTCCTACTTATACTATACCCGGGAGATGTATTGCGTCCACACAATTATCTCGATTATCTTGTTTCTACCCCAGCACTTAGTACAGTCCATGGCACATAGTATGCTCTTAACAAATGCTATTTATATTATTATCCCCATATTTCAGGGTGCCCTTTTGTGCTTGGTCATTTCTCGTCTCTCACCCCTCCAGCCAGGATCAATTATGCTAAGCGCTTAATATGATTGAATGAATTAACCAATCAATGACCTGTATTTATTGAACACTTACTGTATTCTGAGTACTGTACTAAACACTTGGGAGAGCATAATAGAAGAGACACATTCCCTCGCAAAGCAAAATTACGGTCTAGACAGGTAGACCGACATTAATGTAAATAAATATATTACGGATATGTACATATGTGTTCTAGAACTGGGCAGGTGAAACGGGGAGCCAAGCAGGCTGATGCAGAAAGGGGTAGGAGACAAAGAAATAAGGGTTTAGCGAGGGAGGTCTGTTGGAGGAGATGCGCCTTACATGTAGGAGTGCATCATATGTGGAGTTGAAGTTTTGCAGTGAGGGTGAGAATTGAATACCTCAGTGATAAGGCAGCCTGCAAGGTTGTCATGACTATGAGAATTTGAGTCAGGGGAGGATTCTTTGGAACAGTATCATGATAATAACAAGAAAAATAATAACGGTATTTGTTAAACGCTTGTAGCAGTACTTGTTAAACTCACTATGGACCAAGCACTGATCTACGCTCTGGGGTATATGCAAGTAAATCAGGTTGGACACAGTCCCTGTACCACCTGGAGCTCACACTCTTAATCACCCATTTTACAGATGAGGTAACTGAGGTACAGATTATTTAAGTGACTTGCCCAAGGCCATACAGCAGACCAGTGGCGGAGCCGGCATTAGAGCCCATGTCCACTGACTCCCAAACCCGTGGTCTCAGTCACCGGGGTCCTTTTGGGCCTCTCCTACTTCTTCTCGATCATTGTCTCATATGTGCGCATCTTCGGGGCCATGCTGACGATACCGTCCTCCGAGAGCCGGGCCAAAGCCTTCTCCACCTGCCTGCCTCACCTTGCCTTCACGACCGTGTTTTTCACCACGGCTGTGTTCAGTACGTTACATACATCTTCAGACTCCCCCTCACCTCTCACTTGCTGGTGTCCGTGTTCTACACGGTGGTGGGCCCCGCCCTGAACCCCCTCATCTACAGCCCGAGGAGCAGGGATGTGAAGATGGCGGGGGTGGGGGAGGGGCTTCTAAGAAGGAGTCCCTTAGTGGGAACCACGTGGGACTGGGCAGTTATTTAGGTTGCGGTGGCCGGGACCACATCCAGACCACGATCTCGGCCTTTCGGGATACCTGGACGGTCAGCCGTCTCAGCGGAGCTCTGGTCCCGTCCGTCCACGGAGGATCCTCTAGGAAATAACGCGGCTATCATCTGAGGGGACCACCTAGCCATCCGGAATGTCGAGAGGGGTAGGGAGAATCCTAACTGCTCTCACCCCTCACCCAGACCTTCCTATCACAGGGACCAGTGTCTTGGAACGACGAGATGAAGTAAGCCTCTCTCTCAGTAGAGGCCAATGCACGCAGGCCCAGGAGAGGTCCGGTGACTCTTGGAGAGGAGCAGGGGAAAGATGACGGGCAGGGAAGGGAAATTTCAATGTAAGCCTAGAATAAGAGGATCAAAGTTAAAATTTTTCTCATTCTTTCACGTTACTTCCCTGAGGAGAGATGAACCATTCCAGCTGGTACCCCCTTCAGGTCCAGATGAGGGGGCGTGGATCTTTGTGAGTGAGGGGAACTCAGTCACCAATCAGTTGTTAGTGGAGAGTGAAGTTCTGGGACTCAGAAAGCCCCCATTTCTCCCACTGGCCTGATGTGTGACCTCGGGAAATCTGCTTCAACTCCCTGTGCTCCAGTTTCCTTTTCTGCTAAGTGCTTAGTACAGTGCCTAGTACTCAGTAAGTGCTCATCAGTTATCTTTGATTGATCAAAGATATCAAGCATCGTAGCTTTCGGCAAGAATCGTGGCCTAGTGGATAAAGCACGGGCCTGGGAGTAAGAAGGACCTGGGTTCTAATCTCTGCTGTGCCACGCGCCTGCTGTGTGACCTTGGGCAAATCACTTTATTTCTCTGAGCCTCAGTTACCTCATTTGTGAATTGAGGGATTAGGAGTGTGAGCTCCATGTGGGACAGGGACTGTGTCCAACCTGATTAACTTGCATATACCCCAGAGATCAGATCAGTGCTTGGTCCATAGTGAGAATTTAACAAGTACCGTACTATTGTTATTGTTATTCACGGTGTCTCAACTCATGAGCTGCCTAGAACCTTGGTTTCTTTCATTCATTCGTTCATTCAATCGTATTTATTGAGCGCTTACTGTGAGCAGATCACTGTACTAAGTGCTTGGGAATTACAATTTGGCAACTTATAGAGATGGTCCATTCACAACAACAGGCTCACAGTCTAGAAGGGGGAGACAGACCACAAAACAGAACATGTGGACAGGAGTCAAGTCATCAGAATAAATACAGGTAAAGCTAGATGCATAACTTTAACAAAATAAATAGAATAGTAAATATGCGTAACTAAAAGAAATAGAAATACTAAATACTAATACTAATGCTAATAGTAAAAGAAAAAGAAATAAAGTACTAAATCTGTACAAACATATATACAGGTGCTGTGGGGAGGCGAAGGAGGTAGGGCAGGGGAGAAGGGGAGGGGGAGAGGAATGAGGGGGCTCAGTCTGGGAAGGCCTCCTGGAGGAGGGGAGTTCTCAGTAGGGCTTTGAAGCGAGGAAGAGAGCTAGCTTGGCGGATGTGCAAAGGGAGTGCATTCCAGGCCAGGGGGAGGATGTAGGCCGGGGGTGGACGGCGGGACAGGCTAGAACGATGTACAGGGAGGAGGTTAGCGGCAGAGGAGCGGAGGATGCATGTTGGGCTGTAGAAGGAGAAGAGGGAGGTTAAGTAGGAGGGTGCGAATGTGATAGAGAGCCTTGAAGCCGAGAGTGAGGAGTTTTTGCTTGATGCATAGGTTGACTGGTAGCCATTACAGATTTTTAAGGAGGGAAGTAACATGCCCAGCGCGTTTCTGCACGGAGATTATCCGGTCAGCAGCGTGAAAAATAGACTGAATTGGGGAGAGACGGGTGATGGGAGATCAGAGAGGAGGCTGATGCAGTAATTAGGTCGGGATAGGATGAGAGATTGACCCAGCAGTGTAGCGGTTTGGATGGAGAGGAAAGGGCGGTCCTTGGCGATGTTGGGGTGGTGAGACCGGCAGGTTTTGGTGACGGATTGGATGTGAGGGGTGAACGGGAGAGAAGAGTCAAGGATGACACCAAGGTTGCGGGCTTGTGAGACGGGAAGGATGATAGTGCGGTCTACAGTGATGGGAAAGTCAGGGAGAGGACAGGGTTTGGGAGGGAAGATAAGGAGTTCAGTCTTGGACATATTGAGTTTGAGATGGCGGGCAGACATCCAGATGGAGATGTCCTGAAGGCAGGTGCGGAACCGAGCCTGAAGTGAGGGAGAGAGCGGGGGCAGAGATGCAAATTTGGGTATCATCAGCGTAGAGATGATAGTTGAAGCCGTGGGTGCGAATGAGTTCACCAAGGGAGTGAGTGTAGATATAAAACAGAAGGGGACCAATAACTGACCCCTGAAGAGCCCCTACAGTAAGGGGATGGGAGGCGGAGAAGGAACCCACAAAGGAGAAAGAGAATAAGAGGCCGAGAGATAAGAGGAGAACCAGAAGAAGACGGAGTCTGTGAAGCCAAGGTTGGATAGCGTGTTGAGGAGAAGGGGGTGGTCCACAGTGTCGAAGGCAGCTGAGAGGTCGAGGAGGATTAGGACAGAGTATGAGCCGTTGGATTTGGCAAGCAGGGGGTCATTGGTGACCTTTGAGAGGGCATTTTCCGTGGAATGTAGGGGACAGAAGCCAGACTGGAGAGGGTCGAGGAGAGAGTTGGTGTTGAGGACTTTGAGACAGCGGGTGTAGACGAATCGTTCAAGGGTTTGGAAAGGAACGGAAAGAGGGAGATAGGGCGATAACTAGAAGGGGAGGTGGGGTCAAGAGAGGGTTTTCTTAGGACAGAGGAGACGTGGGCATGTTTGAAGGCAGAGGGGAAGGAACCAGTGGAGAGTGAGCTGTTGAAGTTGGAATTTAAGGAAGGGAGGAGGGAAGGGACGTGAAATTTCATAAGATGAGAGGAAATGGGGTCAGAAGCACAGGTGGCTGAAGTAGCACTTGAGGAGATGGAGGAGGTCTCATCTGAAGATACTGCTGGGAAGGATGGGAGAGTAGCACAGTGGGTTGAGGGCAGGGGGTTGGCGAAGGGGGAGGAGTGACCTTGGGGAGCTCAGACCTACTGGAGTTAATTTTAGTGATGAGGTAGGAGGCCAGATGATTGGGGGTGAGTGGTGGAGGAGGGGTAGAAACAGGGGACACGTGAAGGGAGTTAAATGTACTGAAGTGCTGACAGGGATGATGGGCATGTTTGTCAATAAGGGAGGAGAAATAGTTTTGCCTGGCAGGGGAGAGGGCAGAGTTAAGGCAGGAAAGAATAAACTGGAAGTTAACAAGGTTCGTTTGGTGTTTAGACTTTCTCCAGCAGCGTTCAGCAGCTCGAACATAAGAATGAAGAAGGCGGACATTGGCAGTGATACAGGGCAGTGGGTTAGTGGTACGAGAGCGGCGAAGGGAAAAGGGAGCGAGCGAGGTGATCTGATTAGAGGGCAAAGTTGAGAGCTGGAATCTGATCATCAAGATTGGGTAGAGAGGAAAGGGAGGCGAGGTGGGGTGTGAGGCGCTCAGAAAGATGGATGGGATCGAGCGAGCGGAGGTCTCTGTGAGATAGTAATATAGATTTACAGGGGAGAGGAGTGTGAGTGAGGAGGCAGGTGAGGTTATGATCACAGAAAGGGATTTCAGATTTGGGGAGTGTGGAGATAGTGCAGCGGTAGGAGATCATGAGTTCGAGGGTGTGACCAAGTTGGTGAGTGGGTGAGGTGGGGTGGAGCAGGAGGTTGGCAGCGTCTAGGAGAGATAGAAGGCGAGCAGCAGAGGAGTCACCAGGGATATCCATGTGGATGTTGAAGTCTCTGAGGATCAGAGTGGGCATGGAAAAGTAGAGAAGGAAGTTGAGGAAGGAGTCAAAACCGTTCAAGAAGTTGGAGGTGGGACCGGGGGGGGGGGGGGTGGCGGAAGATGACGGCTACAAGAATCTGGAAGGGGTGGTAGAGGCGAACAATGTGGTCTTCTAAGGAAGAGAAAGAAAGGGAAGGGGGATAAGGGATAGTGCGAAAGCGACATTAGGGGGCGAGAAGGAAACCGACATATCCTCCTTTTACGGTGAGTATGGCGGAGTGGGAGAAGAACAGGCCTCCGCTGTACAGAGCAACAGAAGAGACCGTGTAGTCAGGAGACAGCCATGTTTCGTTAAGGGCGAGGAGTAGGGAGCTGGATAGGAATAGGTCCAGGATGAAAGGGAGCTTCCCTGTAATGGAGCGGGGTTTCCAAAGGCCACACTTGGTAGCATCTGTGGAGGCGGGGGAGGTGGGAGGAGGGTTTGGATTGGGATGAGTTGGCGGGGGCCTAGGCAGGGAGAGTGGGAATAGGGTTGGCGATGAGAAAGGAGAACTGTGATGGGGTGGGGGCAGGAAGGAGGGGAGGGAGAGGGCTGGGAGGGAGGAGTTGAAGGTTGGCGCTGGTACAGAGGGATCCTTGGAGAGGTGAGAGGGAGGGGTGGGAGTGGGGGAAAGGGAGGGAACGAGCTGGGTGGGAGCGTGGAAGGGGAAGGTGAGAAATGGGAAGGACAGTTGGGAGCAGGGGAAATGACTGTTCATGGTGAGGTCAGCAAGGTAAATGACAGCACAGTGGGAGGTTCAGAATTAGAATGCAGTAGCAATAACGCAGTAGCAATAATATAAGTAGGTGATGACATCACAGAGGGTAGTTAACAATTAACATGATATGGCAATAATAAAATAAGCAGATGATATCACGGAGTGCAGATAGCAATTAGTATGTGACGGCAAAAACATAAGCAGATGATGACATCATAGAGAGCAGTTAACAATTAACATGCGATGAGAATAATAAAATAAGCAGATGATGACATCACAGAGAGCAGTTAACAATTAACACGCAGAAGCGACCATAAAATAGGCAGATGACGCTCAAGGCAGAAGGATGAATTGTCCATAGGTCAGTCAAATCAGATCAAAGAGGTTAATGGCAAGGAGAGTCCAGAGGCCCTTGACAAAATTGTCTCTGAGGTGGAGGGGGATTCAGTCCTGTGGATGGCAGATCTGGAAGTAGGGCGGAACTGTTAAGGGGGGGTCATGGGAGCAGAGATGCCTGGGGAGAGGGGTGAACAGCCAAACAGCATGGGTGGGCTGACTGGGTGTGAATGAGATTGTTGTTAAAGTAACTCGGTGATAACAAGGTCCTTTTTCCCGTTGGAGAGGGGGGGACTCCAACAGGTCCGGACTGGGAAGGGGGTAGTCGGGGGGCTCCTCAAAGACGGTCGCTTAAGGGGTGGCGGGAAGGGATGGAAGCAGGGGGACCCAATGTCACACGGACAAGCAAGGGTATTCAATGTTCCACAATCAAGCAGGGGGACACAATGTCCTACTAACCCAGTTGGCTACTTGAACAGATTGGAGGTGGCTTCGAGGGGTGAGTGTAGTGATGATGGGGGGTGGGGGCCCAGCCCAAGGGCCTCGGTGTCCTCGGGCGGGGATGCAGATGTCCAGGCGAGGGGCGGCCGGGAGACTGGCCGCCGGACATGGGCGCCGGATAACAAGCTGCTCGGGGATGGACGGACTGACAGACTGAGGGCGGGGGAGCCCCAGCCCTCGCTGCCCCGCCCGAAGGAGAGGATCCTTTCGGGAGCAGCAGGGCCGCGAGGTGTGATGGCGGGCCGGCCTCTCAGGACCGGGATCCCGGGTACCTATGGCGGGACTCCTGGTGGCGTGGACAGAGATCCAACTGTCTATTATAGTGCAAACTCCTCAAAGGCAAGGATGTCATTTTTGCTCTTCCTCTCTCTCTTAGACTGTAAGGCTCAGGCAGAACAGAGACTGTCCAACGTACCTATCCAAGCGCTTGGCACACAGTAGGAACAAAATGGGTATTCAACTTCAGTTCCCCCTCATATTGAGACAGAGGCCCTAAAAGGGACCTGATTACCTTTTATCTACCCCAGGACCTAGTGTAATGCTTGAGACAGAGTACGCACTTAACAAACACCACAATTATTGCTATTATGTTATCTATATTATATAATAATATGTATATTCTCATTATAATGCTTATAAAATACTCTAGGTATCTTACTGATTTGCAAATTGTAAAGTAAGGAAAAGGGGCAGATTTGAGCCTAGGGACAGGGATAGAAATAATTTAAACTGGTTTCTAGACTGAGCGCACATTGCGGGTAGGGAAACCATCTGTCAATTCTGTTGCATTGTCCTCTCCCAAGTGCTTAGTACGGTGCTCTGCATACAGTAAGCACTCAATAAATGCTATCCATTGACTGAATGAGAACAGGGAACATGTCTACCAACTCTGCTATATTTCATTCTCCCTGCCCACAGTCTAGAAGGAGGGAGACAGAGAGATAAACATCAAAACAAGTAAACAGTTCAGTCCTCCGCACACAGTAAGCGCTCAATAAATAACATTGATTGATTGTTTGATTGTGGGCAGGGAAGATGTCTGTCAATCATGTTGTATTGTACTCTTCCAAGTGCTTAGTACAGTGTTCAGTGCTCTGCATACAGTAAGCGCTCAACAAATACGATTGATGATGTTCTGCATTGATTAACGTTCTCTTCTGTTTTGAGATGGGTTTAGGGATAAGGCGGAAGTCATAATTAAGGGTTGGCCTAGAGGAAGCATAAGACCAGTAATAACACATTCCCTGCCCACAAAGAGCTTAGATTTTGATCAATCCATCAATCAATCGTATTTATTGAGCGCTTACTGTGTGCAGAGCACTGTACTAAGCGCTTGGGAAGTACAAGTTGGCAACATATAGAGACGGTCCCTACCCATCAGTGGGCCTACAGTCTAGAAGGGGGAGACAGAGAACAAAACAAAGCATATTAACAAAATAAAATAAATAGAATATCTATGTAAAAGTAAAATAAATAAATAGAGTAATAAATACGTACAAACGTGTACACATATATACAGGTGCTGTGGGGAAGGGAAGGAGGTAAGGCGTGGGGGATGGGTATGGGGAGGAGGGGGAGAGGAAGGAGGGGGCTTAGTCTGGGAAGGCCTCCTGGAGGAGGTGAGCTCTCAGTAGGGAATTGAAGGGAGGAAGAGAGCTAGCTTGGCGGATGGGCAGAGGGAGGGCATTCCAGGCCAGGGGGATGACGTGGGCTGAGGTCGATGGCGGGACAGGCAAGAACGAGGCACGGTGAAGAGAGTAGCGGCAGAGGAGCGGAGGGTGCGGGCTGGGCTGTAGAAGGAGAGAAGGGAGGTGAGGTAGGAGGGGGAGAGGTGATGGAGAAACTTGAAGCCGAGGGTGAGGAGTTTCTGCCTGTTGTGTAGGTTGATTGGTAGCCACTGGAGATTTTTGAGGAGGGGAGTAACATGCCCAGAGCGTTTCTGGACAAAGACAATCAGGGCAGCGGCGTGAAGTATGGATTGAAGTGGGGAGAGACAAGAGGATGGATGATCGGAGAGGAGGCTGATACAGTAGTCCAGACGGGATAGGAAGAGAGCCCTGTTCTAAGTGCTTAGGAAAATACAATAGAGCAGAACTGGTAGGCAGGTTCCCTGCTCGCAAGCTTACAGTCAAAAAAGGGAGGCAGAATATAATAAAAATATAGTGAAGGGGAGATAGACATAAACGTTTTTACAGCAGAGCAATCTAGAGAGGTGGCTGTGCAATGGAGTAAAACAATATACATGCCAAGGAGGAGTATCAGTCGTTCCATGATGTGTAGAAATTGTGGATGAGTTTGTCTGCCCGAGAGGTAACTGGAAAATGCTCGTTGGAGGAGATGGGCTTTTGTGAGGGAATTAGAATGTGGATGGAATGCGTACTGTCACGAGGAGCAGCATGATGCAGTTGATAAACCACGAGTCTGGAAGTCAGAAGGTGATGGGTTCTAATCCTGGCTACACTACCTGTCTGTTGTGTGACCTTGGGCAAGTCACTTCACTTCTCTGGGCCTCAGTTACCTCATCAGGAAAATGGAGGTTGAGACTGTGAGCCCCGCGTGGGACCAACCCGATTTGCCTGTATCTGGCCCAGCGTTTAGTACAGTGATTTGCATATAGTAAGCACTTAGCACGTACCATAATTGTTATTTGAAGGGGTGGGAGTTCCAAGATGGGGAACAGCCCGACAGAGGGAAGAGATATGGTAGTAATGGGAGTGAAGCAGAGCTAGAAGACTGGCCAGGGATTAATTAAAAGAATATGTTGGGGAATATGTGAAAGGTAAAGAAGCTATTGAATCGGCATAAAAGGATAGGAAGGGATTTGACTGGTTCATAATAATAATAAAAATTATTATTATTATTATCATTATGGTATTTGATAAGCACATACTTCGTGGTAAGCACTGTACGAAGTACTGGGGTAGATACAAGTTAATCAGGCCCCTCATGGACCTTACAGTCTAAATAGGAGGGAGAACAGGTACTGAATCCCCATTTTGCAAATATGGCAACTGAGGCCCAGAGAAGTAAAGTGATTTGCCCAAGGTCACAGAGCAGGTAAATGGCAGAGCGGGGATTAAAAGCCAGGTTCTTTGATTCCCAGGTTCGAGTTCGTTCTTCTATGCTGTACTGCTTCTCAAATGTGGTGGAATTATGTGACTACAATCCTTGCAGATATTGGCCAAAGGAAGAGACACCTAGGAGTCAGGAATGTTTTCCGTGCTATCCTGAACAGAAGTAGGTCAATTAGCATTTATCTACCCTACTGTTTAACACAGTCCTTGGTATGTAGTAAGAACTTAACAAATACCATAAAAACCCCAAAATCTGAGATTTCCCTCCAATCCAAATATTTTCTCCTCCTCTGTGCATTTGTCTCTGGATTATTATTCTCGTCCTTATTTAATAATAATAACGATAATAGTGGCATTTATTAAGCGCTTACTATGTGCAAAGCACTGTTCTAAGCGCTGGGGAGGTTACAAGGTGATCAGGTTGTCCCACGTGGGGCTCACAGTCAATCCGCATTTTACATATGAGGTACCTGAGGCACAGAGAAGTTAAGTGACCTGCCCAAAGTCACACAGCGGGCAATTGGTGGAGCCGGGACTTGAACCCATGGCCACTGACGCCAAAGACCGTGCTCTTTTCACTGAGCCACGGTGCTTCCTGAATCTACATCTCTTTTCTAAATGTCCAGTGTCAATTCCCCGAATATGACCAATGTCACCATGAAGACAGAATTCCTTCTCCTGGGATCCTCGAACGTTTGGGAGCTGCAGCTGGTCCATGCTGCACTGTTTCTCCTTGTCCATCTGGCGACCCTGACGGGGAATCTCCTTATCGTCGCCATTACGGCCCTCGACCAGCTCCTCCACACTTCCATGTACATCTTCCTCAGGCACTTGTCCGTCCTTGACATCTGCCTCATCTCTGTAATCGTCCTCGAGTACATCCACAACTCCCCGACCAATACTAGCTCCATCTCCTTTCTAGGCTGCATTACTCAGCTCTTTCTGTGGCTCTTGCTTGCGGGTTCTGAATATTTCACCCTCAAGGAGATGTCCTAAGACTGCTACGCCGCCATCTGCCTCCCCCTGAGCTACGACGTCATCATGGACCAAGGGGACTGTGGGAAGATGGCCGCCACCTCATGGTTCAGCAGAGGACTGATTGCGGTCTTACTTTCAGCTTCGACCTTCTCCATGTCTTTCTGCGGGTCCAACGTCGTCCCCCAGTTCTTCTGTGTCTCCCTCACTCTGCTGAAGACCTCTTGCTCTGAGGACCACGTCGCCACGGACATGGGAGTGACCTCAGTGTAGCGTTAGTAGTCGCCTGCTACATGCTCATCGTCATCTCATACATCTGCATTTTATGGGCCGTGCTGAGGATACTGGCCACCGAGGACCAGGTCAAAGCCTACTCCAGCTGCCTGCCCCATCTCGCCATCGTCATTGCTTTTTCCTCTATCGGGACTTTCACCGACCTCAAACCACCGTCGGACTCCCCCTCGACGCTGGACCTACTGGCGTCCGCTTTCTACACTGTGATGCCCCCTGCCCTCAACCCTATCATCTACAGGCTGACGAATAACAATGTGAAATCTTCCCTGTGGAGGGTCCTAAAGGGTACAACTTGCCAGCTCCCTTTCTGGCATAAAATGCCTGTTTTTCCATGCCAATGATCCCATCTGTTTTCAGAAGGATTGTCCACGGATTTGTCCAAATTTACAGCCGTCCTCCGAGTCTAAAGATAGAGTCCCGACAGGGAAGGTTTCCTGATGTGTGCTGCTGGCTGAGAAGGCCCTTCTTCATGATCAGGATTTAGAGATCTTTCCTTGATCCCTGCTAGATTTGCTTGGGAGAAATGCAAGGTCCCCCAGTAGATTGTAAGCTCCACGTGGGCAGGGAACATGTCAATCAACTCTGTTGTATTGTACTCTCCCAAGCACTTTGTACCATGCTGTGCACATAGTAAGCACTCAGTAAATACCATTGATCGGTTGCTTTGTACAGTGCTCCACACAGGGTAAGTGCTCAATAAATACCATTGACTGATTGTCTGACTGACTGATTAATATCTGTATCCTCCTCTAGACTGTAAACTCATTATAAGCACGGAATATACTCAGTTATGTTGTACTCTACCAAGTGCTGGGTACAGTGCTCTACACATAATAAGCACTCAATAAATACCATTGATTCAATGATTGCTTTATACAGTGCTCCACATAGAGTAAGTGCTCAATAAATACCACTGGCTGATTGTCTGACTGATTCATTAATATCTGTATCCTCCTATAGATTGTAAACTCACTGTGGGCATGGAATGTGTCTGCCAACTCAGTTACACTGTACTCTCCCAAGCGCCTCGTACAGTACTCTGTACGTGGAAAGAGCTCAATAAATACCATCGATTGATTGAGTGATCAATTGATTAATGTCTTTCCCCCTCTAGTCTGTAAGCTCACTGTGGACAGAAAATCTATCTACCAGCTCTGTATTACTGTGCAATCCCAGGCACTTAGTAGAGTGTTCAGCACATGGTAATAGCTCAATGAAGACCATGGATCGGTTGACTGATTATTTGATGAGATGGGATGAGTGGGGACAGAGAAATGTGGTATAGAAGAGGATACCAAGACCCAGGAGACACAGTTGCCATTTCACCAACTCCTGGAAGTCTACCCCAAGTAATTCAATACGGCTCAACTGTATCAGATCAACAGTTACACTCCCCATTCTTATCTGTATATAGATTAACAATCCTATATTCAGTTAGTAATGGATCTATTTCACGATGCTTCCCGGATCATTTTTGTGCAGAAACGCTCTGGGCATGTTACTCCCCTCCTCAAAAATTTCCAGTGGCTGCCAATCAACCTACGCATCAGGCAAAAACTCCTCACTCTCGGCTTCGAGGCTCTCCATTACCTCGCCCCCTCCTACCTCACCTCCCTTCTTTCCTTCTACAGCCCAGCCCACACCCTCCACTCCTCTGCCGCTAACCTCTTCAATGTGCCTCTTTCTCGCCTGTTCCGCCGTCGACCCCCGGCCCAGGTCCTTCCCCTGGTCTGGAATGCCCTCCCTCCAGACATCCGCCAGGCTAGTTCTCTTCCTCCTTTCAAAGCCCTACTGAGAGCTCACCTCCTCCAGGAGGCCTTTCCAGACTGAGCCCCCTCTTTCCCCTTCCCCCCCTCCCCATATCCATCCCCCCGCCTTACCACTTTCCCCTCCCCATAGCACCTGTATATATGTTTGTACATACTTATTACTCTATTTATTTTACTTGTACGTATTTACTATTCTATTTATTTTATTTTGTTAAGATGTTTTGTTTTGTTGTCTGTCTCCCCCTTCTAGACTGTGAGCCCGCTGTTGGGTAGGGACCGTCTCTATATGTTGCCAACCTGTACTTCCCAAGCGCTTAGTACAGTGTTCTGCACACAGTAAGAGTTCAATAAATACGATTGAATGAATGAATGAATCTTGGCATTGGTACCTTGCACTGTAAAATCCTTATGTTCTGTGATGCGAATCACTGGTGACTACTCTCTTCATTATATTGTGAACTCCCTGAGGCCAGAATGAGCATGTCTTCTTTTTCTCGGAATTTGTTAAGTACTTAGTATATGCCTGGCATCGTACTAAGTGCTAGAGTAGATGCAAGATAATCAGTCAGTTGGTCAGTTGTATTTATTGAGTGTTTATTGTGAGCAGATCACTGTACTAGGTGCTTAGTAGACTGCAATAATACAATGTAAGAGACATTCCCTGTCCACAACGAGCGTACAGGCTAGAGGAGGAGACAGACGTCAATCTAAATAAATAATGGATATGGGTGTAAGTGCTATGGGACTGGATGAATGAAGGGAGCAAATCAGGGTGACACAGAAGGGAGTGGGAGTAAAGGAAACCAGGGCTTATTCAGAGAAGGCGTTTTGGAGGAGCTGTGCCTTAAATAAGGCTTTTAAGGTGGGGAGAGTGATCGTCTATCAGATATGAAGACGGAGGGCACTGCAGCTCAGAGCCAGGATGTGGGTGATGGGTCGGCAGTACGATAAACTAAATAGAGGTATAGTGAGTAGGTTGGCACAAGAGGAGTGAGGTGTACAGGCTGGGTTGCAGTGGAAGAGCAGTGAGATGAGGTAGGAGGGGGCAAGCTGATTGAGTGCTTTAAAACAAATGGTAAGGAGTTTCTGCTTGATGTAGAGGTGGATGGAAACACACTGGAGGTTCCTAAGGAGTGGGGAATCATGGCCTGAATGTTTCTGTAGTAAAATGATCCGGGCAGCAGAGTGAAGTATTGACTGGAATGGGGAGAGACAGGAGTCAGGGTGGTCAGGAACGAGGCTGATGAACTAATCAAGGTGGGACAGAATGAGTGATTGGATTAATGTGGTAGCAGTTTGGATGGAAAGGAAAGGAAATTGTTTTATGTACTTCAATATTTAAATATTAATTCAATCTAATTGAAGTAAAACAGAAGTGCAAGATATATCATTTGCAAACAAGGAGCTTAGACTTTACAAAAGTGTTACAGGTGCTTGTGAATACCTGGGTTCTAAAATGACAGATGGGAAAATTAAATTTAATTGGAAAATCCTCCTGGATGAGGTGGGCTTCCAAGAGGGATTTGTACATGGGGAGAAATGAGGCTTAGCAGGTTGGAAGGATGGAGGGAGCTCCAGGCGGGAGGAAGGGTACAATCCAAGGATGGAAGTCTGGGAAGTTCAGAACGATACACGGTAAGAAAGTCTCGGGGGATTGGAGAGTGTGATCAGGTGCAGTGGGAGAACAGAATGGGTAGGTAAGAGAGAGAGAGAGCTGATTTTGGATGGACCACGGTGTTGGCCTGATATATGTCCATTCTCCAGAGTAGAATAGAGACTTTCTGGAAGAAGTGAGCTCTCAGTAGGGCTTTGAGGGAGGAAGAGGGCTGGTTTGGCGGATGTGTGGAGGGAGGGCATTCCAGGCAAGAGGTAGAGCCAGGAGTCGACGGTGGGACAGGCGAGAACGAGGCACAATGAGGAGGTTAGCGGCAGGGGAGTGGAGTGTGCAGGCTGGGCTATAGAAGGAGAGAAGGGAGGTGAGATAGGAGAGGGCGAGGTGATGGAGAGCTTTGAAGCCGATAGTGAGGGGTTTTTGCGTCATGCAAAGGTTGATAGGCAACCACTGGAGGTTTATGAGGAGGGGAGTGACATAATAATAATAATAATAATAATAATAATAATAATAATAATAATAATAATAATAATAATAATGACATTTATTAAGCGCTTACTATGTGCAAAGCACTGTTCTAAGCGCTGGGGAGGTTACAAGGTGATCAGGTTGTCCCACAGGGGGCTCACAGTCTTAATCCCCATTTTACAGATGAGGCAACTGAGGCATAGAGAAGTTAAATAACTTGCCCAAAGTCACACAGCTGACAATTGGCGGAGCAGAGATTTTAAACCATGACCTCTGACTCCAAAGCCCGTGCTCTTTCCATTGAGCCACGCTGCTTCATTTCTGTTCAAAGATAATCCGTGGAGTGAAGAATAGACTGAAGTAGGGAGAGACAAGAGGATGGGAGATCAGAAAGGAGGCTGATGCAGTAATCCAGTTGGGATAGGATGAGAGATTGAACCAACAAGGTAGCGGTTTGGATGGAGAGGAAAATGCCGATCATGGCGATGTTATGAAGGTGAGACCGGTATGTTTTGGTAACGGATTGGATGTGTTGGGTGAATGAGAGAGAGGAATTAAGTATGACACCAAGGTTGCGGGCTTGTGAGAGGGGAAGGATGGTAATGCTGTCCACAGTGATGGGAAAGTCAGGGAGAAGACAAAGTTTGGGAGGGAAGATAAGGAGCTCAGTCTTGGACATGTTGAGCTTTTGGTGGCGGGAGTATGTTCTGAAAACGTGGAAACGTCCTGAAGGCAGGACGCGATACGAGCCTGGAGGGAGGGAGAGAGAACAGGGGAGGAGATACAGATTTGGGTTGTTCTAGGAAGGAGTCCCAGAGTGGGAAGCACGTGGGACTGGGCGATTATTTAGGTTATAAGGGCAAGGACCAGAGGAAGCCCAGGATCCCAGCCTTTCCGAGATTCCCGGATAGTCAGGTGTCTCAGCGGAGCTCCGGGCCCATCCTCCCATGGTAGATCCCCCAGGAAATAACCCGGTCGTCGTCTGAGGGGGTGGCACAACCATCTGGAGAGCGTAGAGGCGGAGGGAGGATCCTGACAGCCCCCCCCCCCCTTACCCAGACCTTTATGTCACTCACTCCAGCGTCCAGGACCGACGGGATGGAGTGATCCTCTGTCTCAGGAGAGATCAGCTATCCCCATCTTAAGAGGGGCCCGGTGACTCCGGAGAGGAGCAGGAGAATGTGAGGTGCAGGAAAGGGGAATTTCAATGTAAGCCCAGGAAATTAGAAGAATTTTCTTGTTCTTTCATTATGATAATTGTGGGTTATTTTAAGCACTTACTATGTGTCAGGCACCATACTCAGTCCTGGAGTAGATACGATATAATCAGGTTGGACAGAGTCCTTGTCCCCCGTGGGGCTCAGTTTTAATCCCCATTTTGCAGATGGGAAAACTGAGGTACAGGGAAGTGAAGGGACTTGACTGAGTTCACAGAGCTGGTAAGTGGCAGAGCCAGGATTAAGACCCAGTCCTCTGACTTCCAGCCTGTGCTCTTTCTACTAGGCTGTACTGCTTTTCAAATTATGTGGAATTCTGCGATCACTATCCTTGCGGGTGGTTGCATATGGAATAGGCTTCTAGGAGTCAGGATTGCTTTCAGTGCTGCTCTGAACCAAGGCAGGTCGAATGGAAGAGATGAAAAGCGTAATCAGCTAAAATCCTCTGCTACCTTTCCATCCAATCTGCTACCGCATTAGTGAAAGCACTTATCCTATCCCGCTATAATTATTGAACGAGCCTCCTTGCTGACTTCCTCTCTCCTGTCTCTCCCCAAACCAGGTCATACTTCACTCTCTTGCCCGGATCATTTTTCTACAAAAATGTCCAGGACATGTCTCCTTCTTCCTCGAAATACTCCTGTTGTTGCCCATCCACCTCCGCATTAAACAAAAACTCCTCACCATTGACTTTAAAGCACTCAATCACCTTGCTCTCTCCTACCTCCGTATGAACCTCCGTATGAAACATAAACTCCTCACTGTTGGCTTCAAAGTTCTCCTTCACTTTGCCCGTTCTTACCTCTCCTCCCTTCTCTCCTACCACATCCCAGCCCGCACACTCCGCTTCTCTGGTGCTAACCTTTTCATTGTCCCTCGATCTTGCTTGTCTCACCACCAATCCCTGGCCAATGTCCTACCTCTGGCCTGGAATGCCCTCCCTCCTCAAATCCGCCAAACAATCACTCTTCCTCCCTTCAAAGCCCTACTGAAGGCGTACCTCCTCCAAGAGACCTTCCCAGACTAAGCTCCCTTTTCGTCGGCTCCCCCGCTTCTGCATCACCTTGACACTCTCCCTTTGCTTTTCTCCCCGCCACAGCACTTATGAATATATGTATATGTCTATAATTCTATTTATTTATATTGATGCCTGTTTACTTGTTTTGGTTTCTGTCTCCCTGCCTCTAGACTGTGAGCCCACTGTGGGCATAGATTGTCTCTTTTTATTGCTGTAATGTACATTCCAAGCCTTTAGTACAATACTCCGCACACAGTAAGTGCTCAATAAATATGGTTGAGTGAATGAATCCCTCACCTCGGAACTCTTCTATCTCAACCCAGTTCGCACACTTTGTTCCTCTAATGTCAAGCTTCTCACGGCACCTCGATATCGTCTGTCTCATTGCCAAACACTCAACTACAACCCAACTCTGGCCTGGAATGCACTCCCTCTTCATATGAGACAGATAATTGTTCTCCCTTACTTCAAAGCCTTGTTGAAAGACAATCTCCTCCAAGAGGCCTTCCCCGACTAAGTCATCCTTTCCTCTTCTCCCACTCCCTTCTGCGTCTCCCTGACTTGCTCCCTTCATTCATCCCCCCTACCATCCCACAATGCATATATATGAATCTATGATATATTTATTTATTTATATTAATGACTGTCTCCTCCTCTAGACTGTGAGCTTGTTGTGGACAGGGAACACGTCTGTTTGTTGTTGCACTGTACTCTCCCAAGGGCTTAGTACAATGCTCTGCACATAGTAAGCACGCAAAAAATACAATTGACCGAACGAATGAATGATTAGCCTCTATCTACTCCCGTGCTTAGTTCAGTGTCTGGCACATAGTAATGTTAATATTAACAATTATGATATTGTTAAGCACTTAATATGTGCCAGGCACTGTACTAAGTGCTGGGGTGGATACAAGTAAATTAGGTTGTACACAGTCCTTTATCCCACATGGGGCTCACAGTCACAATCTCCATTCTACAGATGAGGTAACTGGGGCACAGAGAAATTGAGTGACTTTCCCAAAGTTGCACAGTACACAGTTGGCAGAGTTGGTATTAGAACACATAACCTTATGACCCAGACCCATCTCTATATACTATGCCATGTAAGTGCTGAACGAATACCACAAAACCGACCTGAAAACCTAAGATTCCGTCCAACCCAAAGATTTTTATCCTCTCCGTGCACATTTTTCTATAACATTCTCATCCCTATCAGAAACTACTTCTCTTTTCAAAATGTCCTTAGGCAGTCATTGTCAAGTCACCGAAAATTATGAATGTCACCATGGCGACGAGATTTCTCCTGCTGGGGTTCTTGGAGGTCCAGGATCTGCAGCTGGTCTAGGCCGCGCTTTTCCTTCTGGTCTAACTGGCTGCTCTGACGGGGATTTTCCTCTTTATCGCAGCCATTGCCCTCGACTGGCGCCTCCACATTCCCATGTACTTCTTCCTCGACTTTTCCCTCATCTCCGTCACCGTCCCCAAATCCATCTTCAACGCCCTGACCTACTGCAGCTCCATCTCCTTCCCGGCCTGTGTTGCTCAGCTCTTGCCGGTGATTCTGTTTGCGGACTCAGAGATGTTCATCGTCACGGCGATGTCCTACGACCACTACGTTGTAATCTGCTGTCCTCTTCGCTACAACGTTGTCATGTACGCAAATACCTCCGTGAAGGTGGCGGCCACTTCTGGTTCACTGGGAGTCTTGTTTTTAGCTTCAACCTGACTCTTATCTTCTGCGGATCCCACATCATCCCCCAGTTCTTCTGTGATATCCCCTCCCTGCTGAAGATCACCTGCTCCAAGAACCACTTCGCCATTGATGTGAGTGTTGCTATTGTTTCTTGTTTGGGTTTTATGTGTGTGGTCTCCATAATGGCGTCATAAGTCTCCATCATCTCCATGGTGCTGAGGATCCGGTCTGCCGGTAGTCGGTCGAAAGCCTTCTTCATCTGCCTGCCTCGCCTTTTGGTGATCACCGTCTTTTTCACGCACGACAGACGCCGTCGATCACCTCAAGCCACCATCAGACCCCTCCCCAACCCTGGACTTGCTGGTGTCCGTGCTCTACACCTTGGTGCCCCCTGCCCTGAACCTCCTCATCTACAGCCCGAGGAACCAGGATGTGAAGGCCGCCCTGGGGAAATTACTAGGCAAGCGTTGATTGATTTGTAACAGAGAAGCATTCAGGAAGCACCTATCAGAATCATGCTTTTTAATCCACATTATCTTTCCCTGAAGATGCCCATGCACCAAGCACCAATGATGAGGAAGGACACATTTTGCTTGCCTTGAGTACCACTGTGGTCAAGAATCAGGTTTCCTCTGGAGTCAAAATTAAGGAAATGAAGGGAAATAGGGAAAGGAAATAGTGAAAAATTCACTCTGGGAAATATGTTTCTCAGAAGACCATAGGCCAAAATTTCCCAACAGCAATTGGGCATGGGAGCCAATCACGTATCTAGTTAAGAAACCCTTCCAAGTAGTGAAACACTGTGGGAAAGTCACAGGGTTTAGGTTATTTGGGACATCATGTTATACAGTCTCTAGACGGTAAGCTCCTCTGTAGACTGTAAACTCACTGTGGGCAGGACCTGTGTCTCTTATATTGTTATATTGTATTCTCCCAAGTACTTATTACAGTGCTCTGCAAACAGTAAGTTCTCAATAAATACAACTGACTGACAATTTGGTTTTGACTCTTATGTTCCCCTCCTCTCTTTCTCTTCTTTGAGATTGAGCTCAGTTTTGTGCCTCCATTCTGAATATTTAGAAATGTATTATTGGGCCACAAATCTCTAGGTCCCTAGAATCCCTCACCCGACCAGCTATGACGCTGGGCCATGTAAATTTCTAGTCTTTGTCATTTTTCTATAACTGTTTGACACTTGTTATCCCATTGTAGCTAGAGTGCAAGTGACATGGCCTAGGGGAAAGAGCCCGGGCCTGGATGTCAGAAGGACCAGGGTTCTAATCCTGGCTCTGCCACCTGTCTGTGGTGTGACACTGGGCAAGTCACTTCACTTCTCTGAGCCTCAGTTACCTTATCTGTAAAATGGGGAGCCGTATGAGGGACAGGGATAGTGTTCAACCTGATTTGCTTGTTTCCACCCCAGCTGCTGTACAGTGCCTGATACATAGAAAGTGCTAAGCATGTACCACAATTATTATTATTTATCCTCCTTCTTATCCCCACAACAGAAAGTTATTTATTTATGTATATTAATGGTAGTCACCCGATCTAGATTGTGAGTTCATTGTGGGCAGGGAATGTGTCTGTTTTTGTATTGTACTCTCCCAGGTATTTGGTATAGTGCTTGCACACAGTAAGCACTCGATAAATATAATTGATTGATTGAATGAATGATTATTTCCTTCCTGATCCACTCCTTTCCAAGTAACCACCTGCACATGACAGTACCTTCAGATACTTAAAAATGAACACCCCTAGTGTTCAATCAATCAACCAATCAGTAGTATTTATTGAGTGGTTACTCTGTGCAGAGCACTATATTAAGCTCATGTAAAAGTATGATAGAGTTGTTAGGCGTGAGCCCGGCTCTCAAAGAGTTTATAATCTACTGGTGGAATTAAATACTAAAATAAAATTGCAGCTGGGAGAAAGCAGTACGGTATAATGATATTTATATAAGAACAATGAGGGAGATTGTGAGTATCCAAGCGCTTAGTTGACATGGAAGTACTGATGTGGTAGTTGGGGATAGGGGCGGGGCAAGCAAAAGGTGGGGTGTGTGGGAAAGCAACTGGTGTTGAAAGAGATGAGAATAAATCACAGTGAGCAGATTAAATTGAGAGTAGTAAAGTGTGGTTGTTGGGATGTAGTGGGGGAGGCAGAGGATGAATTGTGGAGAAAGAACCGATTGGGTGCCCTAAACTAAAGATCAGCAGTCCCTACAGAAGGTAATGGACAGCCAATGAGAATTTCACGGGGGTGGAGAGAGATATATGCAGTATGATACTTTAGACAAATGATCCAAACAACACAGGGCTTGGTGTGAACTGGAGAAGTGAGAAACTGGTGGCAGGGAGGTCGGTGCGGAGGCTGATGCAGTAGTCGAGAAGGAACACGATCAGTGCTTGCAACAGCATAAAGCCAGTTTGGATGAAGAAGGAAGGGGAGATTATGGAGAGGCTGTGGGGAAAGAATTGGGAGGGGAGAGAGAGAAAGAGAGGGAGAGATTGGGAGTAAATCAATCAATCTTTGAGAGCCGGGCTCACGCCTACCAACTATATCATACTTTTATATGAGTTTAATTGGGAGAAACCTCAACGCTCAATCAATGAAGAAGGGGACTCAGAACTGAACCTTGAGGGACTTCCAGCGTTATAGGATGGGCAGCTTAGGAAGACCCACACAGAAAAATTGGAGAAGAACTGGGGGAGGACTGAGGATTCTTTTCCACTTTCCCAGCTTCCTCCCTTGGATTTGGCTGATGTCATCAGATAGACACCCCATGCAAAACAGCTTTGGTAGAGTACAGCTGGTAAGCCTGGGACCCCAGCCTCATTATCAGTTTCCATTTAGGTCCATCTCTGGAGTGATCATTAATCTTTGTACGTATTCTAGGAAGGATTCCCAGAGTGGAAAACACATAGGAATGGGCAGTTATTTCGGTTATGAGGGCCGGGTGCTCAGGAAGCCCACAAACCGGGCCTTCCGAGATTCCCGGGCGGTAAGCTCTCTCGGTGGAGCTCCGGTTCCGTCCTCCCACAGGAATCCCCTAGGAAATTAACCGGCTATCATCTGAGGGGATGGCGCAGCCATCCGGAGAGCCGAGACAGGGAGGGAGAATATTGACAGCTCTCATCCGTCGTCCAGACCTTCCTGTCACCGCCACCTGAGTCCAGGACCGACGAGATGGTGTGAGCCTCTCTCTCAGCAGAGGTCGAGGCTCCACAGCCCAGGACAGGACCAGTGACTCCGGAGAGGAACAGGGGAAAGCTGAGAGACAGGGAAGAGAGAATTGAAATGGAAGTCTGTGATAGGAAGAGATCCGAGTTGAAATTACTCCTGTTCCTTCCTGTGAGTTTCTGTGAGCTGATGAATCTATCAGTCAGTGGCATTTATTGCACTCCTCACCTTGTTCTTCAAGGCTCTCCATCACCTCGCCCCCTCCTACCTCCCCTCCCTTCTCTTCTTCTACAGCCCAGTCCGCACCCTCCGCTCCTCCGCCGCTAATCTCTTCACCGTACCTCGTTCTCGCCTGTCCCGCCATCGACCCCCGGCCCACGTCATCCCCCGGACCTGGAATGCCCTCCCTCTGCCCATCCGCCAAGCTAGCTCTCTTCCTCCCTTCAAGGCCCTACTGAGAGCTCACCTCCTTCAGGAAGCCTTCCCAGACTGAGCCCCTTCCTTCCTCTCCCCCTCGTCCCCCTCTCCATCCCCCCCATCTTACCTCCCTCTCTTCCCCACAACACCTGTATATATGTATATATGTTTGTACATATTCATTACTCTATTTATTTATTTATTTATTTTACTTGTACATAGCTATTCTATTAATTTTATTTTGTTAGTATGTTTGGTTTTGTTCTCTGTCTCCCCCTTTTGGACTGTGAGCCCACTGTTGGGTAAGGACTGTCTCTGTGTGTTGCCAATTTGTGCTTCCCAAGTGCTTAGTACAGTGCTCTGCACATAGTAAGCGCTCAATAAATACGATTGATGATGATGATGATGATTGAACATTTACTGAGTGCAGAGTACCTTATTAAGCATTACAGTGACAGGCAGATAATAAGCCCTTAACAAATACCACTATTATCATTTCAGAAAGCACAATACAAAAGGGCCTCGTATAATGGTTTTTTGTGGTATTTGTTAAGCACTTATCATGTACCAGATATTATACTAAGCACTGGTAGTCACAAGCTAGTCTGGTTGGATAGAGAAAATATCCAACAGGGAACTCACAGTCTTAATTCCTATTTTACAGGTATGGTAAATGGGGCAAAGAGAAGTAAAGGTCACTCAGTGGACAAGTGGCAGAGGAGTGGTTGGTAGCATTTAACCTTATCTAATTCTCCACAGTGGAAATAGCAAAGTTGAGTCACAGTGAAGCTGACAGATGGAGACAGAATTTTCGAATAATATATTATTATATCTATATTATATGGAATAATATATTATAGCTATAATGCGTTCTGCCTCAGTCTGATGGGTTTTGGCTAGAGCTTGCAATTGGATCTGTACCCTCTGAGAGCTTAGTATTCACCCCCACGTCAGCCTCACAGCACTCACATCTTCCTGTCTCTCCCCACTTCAATCCATACTTCACGCCTCTGCCCGGATCGTCATTGTGCAGAAACGCTCTGGGCATGTTACTCCCCTCCTCAAAAATCTCCAGTGGCCACCAATTAACCTACGAATCAGGCAAAAACTCCTCACCCTCGGCTTCAAGGCTCTCCATCACCTCGCCCCCTCCCACCTCACCTCCCTTCTCTCCTTCTACAGCCCAGACCGCACCCTCCACTCCTCTGCCTCTAATCTCCTCACTGTGCCTCGTTCTCGCCTGTTCCACCGTCAACGCCTGGCCCAGGTCCTCCCCCTGTCCTGTAATGCTCTCCCTCCCAATATCCGCCAAGTTAGCTCTCTTCCTCCCTTCAAAGCCCTACGGAGAGCTCACCTCCTCCAGGAGGCTTTCCCAGACTGAGCCGCCCCCTTCCTCTCCCCCTTCTCCCCCTCCCCTTCCCTCCCGCCTTACCTCCTTCCCCTCCCCACAGCACCTGTATGTATGTATATATGTTTGTACATATTTATTACTCTTTTTATTTATTTTACTTGTACATATTTATTCGATTTATTTTATTTGGTTTATATGTTTTGTTTTGTTGTCTGTCTCCCCCTTCTAGACTGTAAGCCCGCTGTCGTGTAGGGACCGTCTCTATATGTTGCGAACTTGTACTTCCCAAGCGCTTAGTACAGTGCTCTGCACGCAGTAAGAGCTCAATAAATACGATTGAATGAATGAATGAATATGTCATTTATTTATTTATTTTTTACGTATTCATTTATTTATATCAATGCCTGCCCACCCCTCCAAGCTATAAGATCTTTGTGGGCAGGAGACGTGTGTATCAACTGTTACGTTGTTCTCTCCCAAGAACCTAGTATAGTGCTCTGCATGTAACAAGGGCTCAATAAATACCATTAATGGTTTGATTGATTTATAGAACGCTTTCAGGGAACTTAATCCAGTGCTCGGCACATCTCAACCAATCAATCAGTTGTAGCTATTGAACGCTTCCAAAGTGCAGCTAAGAGTTCTTAGCTCCTGGGAGCAGACATGTTCCCTTCCCATAATGAGCTGACAGTCTAGATAATAAGTGCTTAACAAACACTACAATTTATTATCGTTATTACTACTCTGTGAACCTATCCGGATACCTATATGTTTTCGAAAGAAACGCTGCCTCTACTTTCCCAAGTGCTTAGTACAATGCTCTGCACACAGGGAGTGCTTAATAAATATCATTGATGGCGACGAGTGCGGTGTGGGGAGCGATGAGTGCCACAGCAGGGCTCTCCTTAACACACAGTTCTGTGAGAATACAACCAGTGCAGGTCTAGGAGAAATGGGTGTAAATGACAAGAGAAGGATGGAAGGCTGTGTAGCCACAATCCTGCCCATGTTTAGAGTGAACTAAACATCAATAAACTCTGGAAGTTTTCTGTTTTGTCCTAAACCAAGCCAGAAGGCTGGATGAAGTGAGAAGACGAAGCTTATTCAGGTACTGAGTTACAGTCCTGTTGTGCAAACTTCTCTCTGAAGGTCGTCATCTACCTCTGAATGAGGTTATTTTTATGGTTTCGGTTAATCACTTACTATGTGCTAGGCACTGTACTAGAGAAGCAGCATGGCTCAGGAGAAAGAGCACGAGCTTGGGAGTCAAAGGACATAGGTTCTAATCCCAACTCTGACACTTGTCTGCTGTGTGACCTTAGGCAAGTCACTTAACTTCTCTGTGCCTCAGTTACCTCATCTGTAAAATGAGGATTAAAGTGTGAGCCCCACATGGGAAAACCTGATTACCCTGTATTGACCCCAGCGCTTAGAATAGTGCTTGGCACATACTAAGCGTTTAACCAATACCATAATAATAATCATTATTATTACTAAGCACTGGGATTGATACAAGCTAATTGGATGGACACAGTCCATGTCACACGTGGAGCTCACAGTCTTAATACCCATTTTGCAGATGAGGGAACTGAGATACCGAGAAGATACCTGACCTGTCTAAGGTCACCAAACAGACAAGTGGCGGAGCCGGGATTGGAACCCAGGGATTACAACCCATATCTTCAAACACGGTGGCCAAAGGACAAAACCAGGACATAGCCAACATCTCCATGGTGACGGACTTCCTCCTGCTGGGTTTCCTGGAGGTCCGGGAGCTGCAGCTGGTCCACACCGTGCTGTTCCACCTGGTCTATCTGGCGGCCCTTATGGGGAATCTCCTCATCGTTTCCATCACCATCCTCGATCGGCACCTCCAGATCCCCATGTACTTCTTCCTCAGGAACCTGTCAGTCATCGACCTCTGCCTCATCACCGTCACCGTCCCTAACTCGGTCCTCAACTCCTTGACCAACTGTAACTCCATCTCCTTCTTGGGTTGTACCGCTCAAGTCTTCCTTGTTGTTCTGTTTCGCAATTCAGAGTTTTTCATCCTCACGGCAATGTCCTATGACTGCTACGTGGCCTTCTGCCGCCCCCTCAGCTATGGTGTCATCATGGACCCAGGGGCCTGTGTAAAGATGGCTGCCGCCTCCTGGCTCAGCGGGGGATTGTGTGGAATCTTGCTTTCAGCTCCAACGTTCTCTCTGTCCTTCTGTGGGTCCAGCGTAGTCCAGCAGTTCCTCTGTGATGAACTGCTCCGAGGACCACGTCGCCCTCGATGTGTGTGTGACCACCGTGGTCGTGCTCACTTTCGTCTGCTTTGTCTCCCTCATCGTCTCGTACGTACGCATCTTCCGGACCGTGCTGAGGATGCCGGCCGCCGAGGGCCGGGCCAAAGCCTTCTCCACCTGCCTGCCTCACCTTGCCGTCATCACTCCCTTTGTCACGACTTTTTCCTATGCTTACCTGAAGCCTCCATCAGGCTCCCACTCGACGCTGGACTTGCTGGTGTCATGTTCTACACCTTGATGCCCCAAGCCCTCAACCCCCTCATCTACAGCTTGAGGAACCGGGACATGAAGGCCGCCCTGGGTAGGGTCCTTGGAGGGAATGCCTTCCATTTTGGGGAGAAAATCATCATCCTATGAGTTGAATGAACCCAGTATCGGTCAGGGACCTATTCTTTCTACCTAGGCATGTTACCCAAATTTTCCCAAAGGAATCAATTAATCCATCAATTACTCATATTCATTGAGTGCGTACTATGTGCAGAGCACTGTACGAAGCTCTTGGGAGAGGACAGTATAACAGAGCTGACAGACATGTTCTCCGACTACCACTCAGGAGCACATATTGTGAATCAACTGAGCCTGAGCACTTTAGTAGGTGCTTTGAAGAGAACAATGGAATTCGTAGGCATGATCAATCAGTGGTATTTGTTAGACTCTGACTATTTGCAGAGCACTGCACTAAGCAATTGGGAGAATACAAAAAGTTAGCAGACACAATTCCTGCTTTCAACAAGCTTACAATCTAAAAGAGGAAAAAGGCACCAGAATAAATTACAGACAAGAGGAAGAAAGAAAAGGGGCTGTTTACTTTGTAAATAAGAAGGTATATACAGTATTTACACAAATGCTAAGGGGGTTTGTGAGTACTCAAGTGGTACAAGATTCTGAACAGGCAAATCATCCATTCATTAAATCGTATTTCTTGAGCATTTACTGTGTGCAAAGCACCATACTAAGTGCTTGGAAAGTATAATTCAGCAATGGAGAGAATTCCTGCCCACAATGGGCTCACAGTCTAGAAGGGGGGAGACAGACAACAAAACAAGTAAAAGAGTATCAATAGAAATAAATAGAATTATAGCTATATACACAACAAAACTAGTAAACAGACATTAATATAGATGAGTAGAATTATAAGTAGGTATATATATATGTATATGTGTATATAGATATATATATATATATGTATATATATACACATAAGTGCTGTGGGGCGGGGTTAGAACAAAGGAGGAGAGATGGGGCGATGCAGAGGAGAGGGGGAGCTGGGGAAAAGGAGGGTTTAGACTGGAAGGAAAGGGGGAACTTGTAATAATAATACTTGTGGTATTTGGTAAGCACTTAATTTGTGCTAAGCACCGCAATAAGCACTGGGGTGGATACGAGATAATCAGATAATCAGAGCCCACATAGGGCTCACAGTAGGAGCGAGAACAGGAATCCAATCCCCATTTTCCAGATGAGGGAACTGGTGCACAGAGAAGTTAAGTGACTTGTCCAAGGTCACACAGCAGGCACATGGTAGAGCCGGGATTAGAAACTGTGAGCAAGATACCAGCGGTGGAAAATAGGAAGGCAAAGGAGAGTAAGTAGTTTGGCATGAAGGGCAGCAATGCCTAATGGATAAAGCACAAGCATGGGAGTCAGAAGCACCTGGGTTCTAATCCCAACTCTGTCCCTTGTGTTCTGTGAGACCTTGGACAAGCCACTTAACTTCTCTGTGCCTCAGTTATCTCATCTGGAAAATGGGGGTTAAGACTCTGAGCTCCATGTGGGACAGGGATTGTGTACAACCCAATTTGCTTGTATCCACCCCAGCACTTAATACAGTGCCTGGTACATAATGAGAGTTTAGGAAATGCTACAGTTATTATTATTACCCGGGACAGAAGAGTGTTAGCTGGGGTGTAGTTGTAGAACGAGGTACAGAAAGGTGAATTGACCAAGGTCACACAACAGACAAGTGGAGGAGATTAAAATAATAATAATAATAATAATAATAATAATGGTATTAGCTAAGCCCTTACTATGTGCAAAGCACTGTTCTAAGCACTGGGGTAGATACAAGGTAATCAGGTTGTCCGACGCAGTCTTAATCTCCATTTTACAGATGAGGTAACTGAGGCCCAGAGAGCTTAAGTGATTTGCCCAAAGTCATATAGATGATGAGTGATAGAACCGGGATTAGAACTCAAGTCCTCTGACTTCCAGGCCCGTGCTTTACCTGCAAGGCTATGTTGCTTCTATGACTTTGAGAGGTCACTCGCACGTCATTGAACTGTTGTATTGGATTTTTCCGAACATTTAGTACAGAGCTCTGCACATAAAAAGGTCTCAGTAACACCCTTGATTGACTGACCGATTGATTGATTACTCTTATAGTTTCTTATTGTTACCCGGAATGAAGCAACCCCGATTCCTTGAGGATGGAAGACAATAATAGGAAACATGCACAGTGATTAGGGTGACACGTTCAAGTTGGTGAGAAGGTGGGATGAAGGATGATGTCAGCAAAGTTGAGGAGTTAGAAGCAGCATGGCTTCATGGATAGATCATAGGCCTGGGAGTCAGAGGACCTGGGTTTTAATTTCGGCTCCTCCACTGGTCTGCTGTGTAACCTTGGACAATTCACTTTGCTATTCTGTGCCTCTATTCTTCTGTTCTCTCTCCTACTTAGACGCTGAGCCCCAAGCGGGACAAGGACGATGTCCAGCCTAATTCACTTGTATCTAACCCAGCAATTATAAGACTGTTCAACACACTGTAAGCACTTAAATACTATTTCTGATCCTTGAGCAGGGAAGGGAGCCCCGGATCACAGAGATTTTAACAGCCATCCAGCTCTTGCCATTGCTCCTGTCAGGAACTTCCTCCCCGTTCAATCCTTTCCCCTCTGTGTCACGCACTGTGCTTCGATTTGCTCCTTTTATTCACCCCATTATCAGTCCCACAGCACTTACGTCTATATCCGTCATTCATTTATTTATAGGCTCATCATGGACAAGGATCGGGCCTACCAACTCTGTTATATTTACTCTTCCGAGTGTGTAGTTGAGTGCTCAGAATTTAGTAACACTCAATAAATACTATTCATTGATTGACTGATGGATAGCCACCAGACTTCTGCTCTCCCCATTTTCAAAAGCCATCTGAAATCTCATCCCAACCCACGGTGAGAAGCACCGTGGCTTCGGGGAAAAAACATGGTCCTGGGACTCAAAGGACATGGGTTCTAATTCCAGCTTCGCCACTTGTCTGCTGTGTGACCATGGACAAGCCACTTAACTTCTCTGTGCCGAAGTTAACTCATCCGTAAAATGGAGATTAAGACTGTGAGCCTCACGTGTGACAGCCTAGTGACCTTGTATCTACCCCAATGTTTAGAACAGTGCTTGGCACATAATAAGCGCTTAACAAATATCATAATCATCGTTATCATTTTCACCCAGAACGTTTCCACATTCATTTCTCTTCACTCCAGATCACACCCACTAACTCCCTTGCTTTTCTATAGATTTCTTAAGCTCTTATTCATTCATTCATTCAATCATATTTATTGAACGCTGACTGTGTGCAGAGCACTGTACTAAGAGCTTATAATCAGGGAACATATCTGCTATTTCTGTCAAAGTGCACTCCCTACCCAAGCCCTTAGTACATTGCTCTGCAATAATAAGCACTCAATAAATACCACTGATGGATTTTTTTTACACGCCCCATTACTTAAGCACTTACTTTTCCTTCTTCATTCTGTCTATAACTGTAGTGTCGGTTTCCCTCTGCTAGATTGAGGAGATGTTTTATGTCTTGGTATTCTATCGTACTCCCTTAAAGATCATATCTTAGGACTCTGCACACCTTAGGAGCTCAATAAATAACGCAGACTGAATGATTGATTAAATTACCTCTTAAGCACTTTTGCACCACCTCTGTGGTTATGCATGTTTTTGTAGGCCCAGCTATGAGGTGGTTGAATCTTTCCAGAGGCCAGTGAGGACTTTTTTAAGGTATTGGTTAAGCGCTTATTTTGTGCCAGCCACTGCGCTATATGCTGAGGTTGATACAAGCTAATACCAGACAAAGCCCTGCTTTTCCTCTGCTCCCACTCCTCTCCCCATTGCCCCGACTGGCTCCCTTTGCTTTAACCCCCTCCCCCAACAATACTTGTGTATATTTGTGCATTCGTATAACTCGATTTATTCATTGATGCTATTTATTCATTGATGCGATTTATGCCTGTTTACCTGTTTTGATGCCTGTTTCCCCGCTTCTAGACTGTGACCCCGTTGTGGGTAGAGATTGTCTCTATTTGTTGCTGAGTTGTACTTTCCAAGAGCTTAATAAATTGCTCTGCCCATAGTAAGTGCTCACTAAATACGATTGATTGAATGAATGAAGGAATAATCAGATTGGGTAGAGCCCTTGTCCACATGGGGCTCACAGTGTAAGTAAGAGGGGCATAGGATTTAATTCCCATTTTACAGATAAAGAGACTGGTGCATAGAAGTAACGTGACTTGTCCAAAGTCACCTAGCTAACATGTGGCTAGATTCTGGGGTAGATACAGGATAATCACTTTGGACACAGTCCCTGTTCCACATGGGACTCTCAGCCTCCCGTAGGGGTTGTGTGAAGAGTGGCCTATCTGTGAATTCACCCCTTTTATCTGCCTGAGCAACCCAAAGTAATGCCACAGAACTGCTACACTACAAGGTTGTGGAATGGGAACAGGCCGAATCAGATAGACATCCTGGGAATACAGGGAGGGCTAACAGGTACGAGGGGGCTTCGTATATAAGAGGCATTGCTTCTATTATTAGTTGTAGACGTTTAGACCGAGTCCTGCAGAGCCTGCCCAGCCTTTTAGGACTCGGACTTATTCCTTCGCTTACTTGCTGCGCTAAAGCTATGTGAGTACACCCAATAAAGTGGCAGAACATCACTCTGGCTCTATGTCTGGTCTTTGGCTTGTCGTCGCCCAAACTAAAGAACCCGGAGCCGCCCTCCCAGCTAACATGGGGGGCATTTCTCCATATTTGGCATAGTCAGCTGTATTGTCCGGCGACGCCCCAAACCACAAAAATGGGTAAAAAGGAGGCGAGACACCCGGGATTTCAGATTCTGGGGTAGAATTAGGGGGTGTGGAGGGGTGTAGCTGAAGTGCTTGGTATGACTGCCCCCGTCCCCCGGGAATGGGCATAGAGGATGCTCCACGAGCCCTAGACATGCATAAGATTTCGAAATCAGAGTCAGGGGTATGGACGGGTGTAGCTGAAGTGCTTGATATGGCTGCCCCAACGCCCGGAATGAGGTGCAATAGTGGAGAACCCGAAGGGCATAGAGTATGCTCTACGGACCCTGGACATGATGTCAAAATCAGAGAGGAGATCTGTTGCGAACCTAAGGTGGCTGTTGCTGGAGGCATGCCAACATGAAATGAATATGCTGCTGGAAAATGAAAGTAAGATCCGCAAAGCCAAAAAGGTGGCTGGTGAGAACCAGGAGTCGAAAGAGCTTTATGCCGGACTCCTACAAATGGCAAATAAGACCGCCGAAGAAGCAGTCGAGAAGGAGATCATCTTGAAGTGCAGGCTAGCAAAGCTGAAGGGTCGACCGACAGGCCGCCCCAGGGTACGGGCACTTATAGTGGGCACCAACTGGGACCCGGAAGCCTGGCACCCAGACGAAGAATGGGGTGATGAGGAAATGATAAACATCATAGAAGAAGACATCGAGGGAAGGGTACAGCCCCTCATCACTCCGGAAACTAAACCTATCCTTAGACCTGAATGGGTAGGGAATACCGAACCCAGAGACCACATCACTGTATCGTACTGTACTGTACCGTACTGTACTGTATCACAGAACTGTACTGTATCAGAGAGGCAGCGTGGCTCAGTGGCAAGAGCACAGGCTTTGGGGTCAGAGGTCTTGGGTTCAAATCCCGGCTCCGCCAACTGTCAGCTGTGTGACTTTGGTCAAGTCACTTAACTTCTCTGTGCCTCAGTTACCTCACTGCAAAATGGGGATTAAAACTGTGAGCCCCCTCTGGGACAACCGGATCGCCTTATAACCTCCCAAGCGTTTAGAACAGTGCTATGCACATACTAAGTGCTTAGCAAATACCATCATTATTATTATTATTATTGTTATTACCGGATTATACCCCGGCGGAAATGATGGACGTCCACAAGGAATACCGGCAGCAGCCTTGAGAAACGCTGCTATCCTGGATTGTCCGATGCTGGGACCAGGGGGGTGATGGGATTGAACTACCCGGAGTAGCAGCTGTCCTCCAAATCAGGTAGTGGTTGCAGGTGGGTCAGACCAACAGGGGTAACGACTCCCTGATGGATTGGGGAGTGGCTGACAACTGGGCCACCCCGGACGAGCTACCCGCTGAACCAAAATAGTGGGTGGATACAGAAGGGGCATATGCGTTATTAAGAAGGTTGGGAATGAGTCAGCAAATATATGCCGTGAGAGATTATAGCCCGATGCAGCACCCCTGAATTCCAGGATGCGCAGTAAGCTCCTCCGGTCGACTCTCCCCTTCGCCCCCCGCCCCAATACACAGGCAAGGGAGTGTTGCTGTCCCTGGCTGAGGAAAATTTGGTCAAGCTTGTCATACATCTTGTACTGGCTTTGGGGAATCTGGTGGGGCTGATTTTAAAGCCTAGCAAGATTCGAGGGGTGGCTCCGACAAAACTCATCGCTCCGGAAGGAGCAGTACATAAGGTATCCCGATCCCAAATGTGGAGAGATTTAATAGCGGCCGGAATCAAACGAGAGAAGATAGATAAGTAGCCAAACACCGTGCTGTTCACTCCATGGAAAAAAATCACCTATCAGAGGTATATTACAGTGGAAAGCAAACCCACAGCTGCAGCACCCGAAAGTGTCAATGGGCGCAAAAAAGAAGGCTTTTTCACTCTGCCCCGGGTGGCACCTTCTGCACCACTACACCTGGACCTGAGCAAACGGGGAAACCAGCCGTAGGGAAGTGACCAATGTCCCTCCCTTTGGGGCAGGTCAGTCGGAGGGGATCTGAGGCCATACGTTACCCAGACCATTTCCTTGGGTCCCGGGAATATTCAGTTCACCCTCGCCGTCGTAAACACCGGTGCAGAACTCACCCCTGTACACAGGGACCCCAGCATATTCACGGGCCCCCAGATGTGGATCGCAGGGTTTGGGGGGCACAGCACCTCCGCCGTGAGAACCACCCTCTGATTGGGTGTGGAGCGGGTGGCCCCCGCCACCTATTAGGTGCTCAGCACAACGGTACCCGAATGTATATTGGGGGTGGTGACATTTGAGGACCCCGTACCCCCTGTCTCAATCAATCAATCAATCAATCAATCAATCGTATTTATTGAGCGCTTACTATGTGCAGAGCACTGAGAAATGTCTCAATCCCCTCGGTACCAATTTACTAGAACCGGCCTGTGGAGAAGGGGAAGGGGGCGCCGCCAACTGGCACTGACAGGTCAGCCGAGTACGTGGGCTGCAGTAGCAGTCACCCCCCCTCCACCTTGTGTACCATCGTCTGGGAAGAAGGGGTCCGCCAGCCCAGCCAATGGGCTGAACTCAGGGAGGTATAGATGCTCCTATCCATGTACCCTGTTGTAGATGCCTTGGCAACAGACTCGTGGGCCATATACAGCAGCCTAGCCCCATGGCTGGGGTGTGGGAAGCCAAGGGGTGGATGGTAGGACGGGGTGAGGTATGGGAAAAGGGATGTGGCATGGCATCGCTCGAATATTAAGTGCCCGGGAGGCAACCCTCACCGTGTACCATGTGCCAGCTCAACAGAGACCACGGGAACGTGGAGGCAGACGCGCTCGCACAAGTGCGGGTGGCAAGGCCCACCAACGCCATCCAGAGTGTATATAAGGCACTAGCTCATAGCGGGGTAGATGCCACATACCAAACCCTCCGGGGACCGGGGTGGGAAGGAACGCACAGGGAGGTAGGTGAATTCTTGCAAGATTGTAAACAGTGTAAGCAAATGAATTCTCGGCCCTATGGCCAACATAGGGCCCCTGCCCCTAAGCCAGAGAAAGAGTTACGCGTTCACTGCTGTTGATACTCGTACGGGAGTGGCGTTCGTCTAACCGGTGGTAGCAGCCATACAGGTTGCTACTACACATAGGCTTCGGGTGATGGAAGCTGGATATGGCTTGCCGGCCTAAACAGATTCGAATCAGAGGACCCACTTTGCGGGGCACGAGGTCCTTCTGATTCCCAGGCCCTTGCTCTATCCACCAGTGACCCCATCACCGTCACAACTCTCCTCCCTCCAACATCCCCATCCAACCACCCGCCAGGCCCGGATGCCGCATCAATTCGGCTGTTAGTGGTTCCTGTATGTCAAAAACGTTTTCAGTAGGAAAGTGATTATCAGGGATGAGAGAGCGTGACTGATTCTCAGAAAAACCCCGGTGCCATCATCAATTTTTCTGAAGGGAAGTTCTCCTACGAATCAATGCCTTACCGTGGCAGGAGAGTTTGCGTATACCAATGAAGCTTAGAGCCATGCCATTGAAAGATACTCTCGCTAGGGTTACCCATAACAGAAAGATCTAAGTAGTAGCATCACACATAGTTCATTTACCTGCTAAGCAGCAGCGGCATGGGAAAGAGTCAAAGGCGCATGAACAAATGATCAAAATGTGGATCAAAGACAACAGCAGAGACTCCAATTTTCACTGCGTGGAAGGAGTGAAAAGGCCTGCCCAGACTGATCCCCCTTCTTCCTCTCCCCCTAATCACCTTCCCCTTCCCACAGCACCTGTATATATGTTTGTACGTATTTATTATCATCATCATCAATCGTATTTATTGAGCGCTTACTGTGTGCAGAGCACTGTACTAAGCGCTTGGGAAGTACAAGTTGGCAACATATAGAGACAGTCCCTACCCAACAGTGGGCTCACAGTCTAAAAGGGGGAGACAGAGAACAAAACCAAACATACTAACAGAATAAAATAAATAGAATAGATATGTACAAGTAAAATAAATAAATAAATAGAGTAATAAATATGTACAAACATATATACATATATACAGGTGCTGTGGGGAAGGGAAGGAGGTAAGATGGGGGGATGGAGAGGGGGATGAGGGGGAGAGGAAGGAAGGGGCTCAGTCTGGGAAGGCCTCCTGGAGGAGGTGAGCTCTCAATAGGGCCTTGAAGGGAGGAAGAGAGCTAGCTTGGCGGATGGGCAGAGGGAGGGCATTCCAGGCCCGCGGGATGACGTGTGCCGGGGGTCGATGGCGGGACAGGCGAGAACGAGGCACGGTGAGGAGATTAGCAGCAGAGGAGTGGAGGGTGCGGGGTGGGCTGTAGAAGGAGAGAAGGGAGGTGAGGTAGGAGGGGGCGAGGTGATGGAGAGCCTTGAAGCCCAGGGTGAGGAGTTTCTGCCTGATGCGCAAATTGATTGGTAGCCGATCAATATTACTGTATTTATTTTACTTGTACATATTTACTATTCTATTTATTTATTTATTTCATTTTGTTAATACGTTTTATTTTGTTGTCTCTCCCCCCTTCTGGGTAGGGACCGTTTATATATGTTGCAAACTTGTACTTCCCAAGCGCTTAGTTCAATGCTCTGCACACAGTAAGCGCTCAATAAATATGATTGAATGAATCAATGAATGAATGAAGGAGGCAATAGTAAACCACTTCTTTATGTTTACCAAGAAGCGTGGCTCAGTGGAAAGAGAATGGACTTGGGATTCAGAGGTCATGGGTTCTAATCCCCGATACGCCATATGTCTGCCGTGTGACCTTGGGCAAATCTCTTAACTTCTCTGATCCTCAGTTACCTCATCTGTAAAATGGGGATTAAGACTGTAAGCCCCACGTGGGACAACCTGATCACCTTGTATCCACCCAAGAGTTTAGAACAGTGCTTGGCACATAGTAAGCGCTTAACAAATACTATTATTATTATCATTATTATCATTATTATTATGGATGCATATACCAGAATGACTACTTGGAGTTTATCCATAAAACCTTCTTGACAAACATTTGGCAGTGGTTTACCATTGCCTTCTTCCATGCAGTAAATCTGTGTCTCCACCCTCGACTCTCTCCCATGGCGTTGCTTCCCAGCACAGGTGAGTTTTGACTAGTAGCAGATTGCCTGCCCCTCGCTAGCAACTTCTCCAGCTAGGAATGGAATGTGTAGGCCTCTGCATGACTCTCCCTCCAATAGCCGAGATTGGTAGAGTACTGGAAACTCTCCAGGTATGATCCTGAGAGGGGCTGAGGATATTAGTTTGAGTATAAAATCATTTCTAGACCGTGAGCTCGTCGTAGGCAGGGAATGTACTTACCAACTCCATCATGTTCGACTTTCCTGAGCATTTGGGACAGTGCTCTGCACATAGGAACTGCTCAATAAATACCTACAAAATTTCACAACATCCAAGTTCATCTCTATGCTCTTTGGGGGTCTCCTATCTACAATTGATTTTAGGTTTCTCTCTCCCCAAATAATAATAATGCTTGTGTCTCGTGATAAATGCTGATTATACACCAACCACAGTAGTATGTAGAGGCAGAGATGCACAGTAATCAGGTAGGACACAGTGTTTATCCCATACTGGGATCACTGTCTCAGTGGCGAGGATGAATTGAGGCCTTGAATTTCCGTTTTTTAGATGAAGAATCTGGTGCTCAGAAACGTTAGGTCCAAGGTCACACAAGAGGCAAGTGGTAGAGCCAGAATTAGAACCCAGGTCCTCTGACTCCAAAAACCGTGCCCTTTTCACTTCACTATGCCACTGCAACAAGAGTGTGAGCTTGGAATTCCTTAACAGCAGGGATCATTTGTTCTAATACTACTGAACTCTGTAGGTGCTCAGAACGTACAAACGATTGATTTCCTCCTATGGGAAATAATGTTGATTCCTTTATCGACGCCACAAAGGCCTGCAAATTGAAGTCTTCCCTCTTCCTGTGCAAGATGTTGTCATCATCCCCCGAAAATGTCCAGCCTCTCTACGGTGAGGAAATTCCTCTTGCTGGGATTTTCGGAGGTCCGGGAGTTGCAACTGGTCCCTGCTGTGCTGTTCCTCCTGGTCCACCTGGCGACCCTGGTGAGGAATCTCCGCACTGTCGCCGTCACTGTCCTCGAACGGAGCCTCCACACCCCCATATACTTCTTCCTCAGGAACCTGTCCCTCATCGACCTCTGCCTCATCTCTGTCATTATCCCCAAATCCGTCACCATCTCCTCGACTAACTGCCGATCCATCTCCTTCTTAAGCTGTGCCACTCAGCTCTTCCTGGTGGTCCTGTTTACTGCCTAGGAGTTTTTCGTCCTCATGGCGTTGTCCTACAATCGCTAGGGAACTATCTGCCTCCCCCTAAGCTAGGAGGTCGTCATGAAACCAGGAGCATATGGGAAGATGATGGTTGCCTCCTGGCTCAGTGGAGGGCTCTTCGGGGTCTTGTTATCAGCTTCGATCTTCTTGTCTTTCTGAGTTCTCCTGTGACATCCCCGCCCTGCTGAAGATCACCTGCTCTGAAGACCACTCAGCTATCGACGTGAGCATGACATTTGGGCTAACCATAGGTGTCTTAGGCTCAATTTCCATCATCACCTCGTACGTGCACATCTTCTGGGTCCTTCTGAGGATGTCAGCCGTCAAGGGCCGGGCCAAAGCTTTCTCCACCTGCCTGCCCCATCTCGCCCTCGACACCATCTTCCTCTCCACAGGCATGTTTGGCTATCTCAAGCCGCCCTCACATTCTTCCTTGGTGTTCGACCTGCTGCTGCCGTATGCTACGTTGTTATGCCCCCGGCAATGAACCCCCTCATCTACAGCCTGTGGAACCGGGACTTGAAAGGTGCTCTGTGGACAGTCTTAAGAAGGAGATTCCCTCAGACCCCACTATAGACCGAAATGTCCGTTTCCTTGTGCTGATATTCAATCCATCAGTTAATCAATCATCTTTATTACAAGAGCGAAGCATTATGTGTAGGTTGTAGTAGGAGAGTAACGAGGTGTGGTAGGAGGGAACAAGTTATTGAGTACTTTAAAGCCAGTGGTGAGGAGTTTCCGTTTGATGCGGACGTACATGTGCAAACAAACGCTGGAGGTTCTCGAGGAGTGGGGAATCACGGACTGAAAGTTTTTATAACAAAATGATCCAGGCATCAAAGTGAATTATAGACTGGTGTGGGGAGCAACAGGAGACATGGGAGGTCAGCAAGAAGACTGATAAAGCAAACAAGGTGGGCTAGAATAAGGGATTGGATTAGCATGATAGCAGTTTGGATGGAGAGGAAAGGTCAGATCTTATCCATGTTGTGAAGGTGGAAATGACAGGATTTTCTGATGGATTGAATTTGTAGGTTGAATGAGAGAGAGGAGTTGATGATAATGCCAAGGTTATGGGCTTGTGAGACAGGAAGGAAGGTGGGTCACCTATGGTGATGGGAAAACCAAGGGAGGACAGAGATTGGAGGGAAAGATAAAGAGAAGATTTGATGGGCACGTTTCCTGACCACAAGGAGCTTGCAGTCTAGGTAGGCACGTTTCCTGACCACAAGGACCTTACAGTTTAGAGGGGATTAATCATGCCGCTGGGAGCCATGGCACTTGAGTTCTAGTGTCAACCCTTCCATTGACCAGCTGTGTGACCTTGGGTGACCAACCTGAACTCTCCGGATCTCTCTGTAACATGAGGATTTGATACATACTTTCTCTTTCTCTTATATTCTGAGCCTCTTACGGCCAGGGATTTTGTCTGAGCTTATCATTTTGTTTCTACTCAGCACTGTCTCAGCCATTTTCATGTAAACTGTTAATAAAAACTACGATGATAATGTTGATAATTATGATTATGATAATTAATTATGATTATGATCAGAAGCCCATGACTTTATACTTCCTGGATTAGATCCTGCTACCCCCTGCAGAGTCTTGCAACAGTACATTTAGAGGGATCTTGAAATTGCTTTCTAAGGTATCTTCCAGGGGGGGTTAATAATAATAATAATAATAATAATAATAATAATAATAATAATTATTATTATTATTATTATTATTATTATTATGGCATTCTCTTTGTGCTAGGCGATGTACTAAGCACTGGGGTGGATACAAGCAAATTGGGTTGGACACAGTCTCCTGTCCCACGTGGGGCTTACAATCTCAATCCCCATTTTGCAGATTAGGTAACTGAGGGCCAGATAAGTGAAGAGATTTACTCAAGATCATACAGCAGACTAGTGGCAAAGTCGGGATTAGAATCAGGATGGATGGACCACAGTGATTTCTTGCATTGCTTTGATTTTCCCTAAAGTACTGGGGGTAAGAGGGATAGCCTGTGGAATCCCGATCTAATATCCAAGACATTTCATCCTCCCAAGTGTCCCAGGTCTGGGTGATTTTATCCAGTGGGCTGACCAAATATTCACTTAGGTAGTCTTCTAGACTTCTAGTTTGATATGGGCAGAGAACATGATGACTGATTTTGTTGTATTGTACTCTCCCAAAATTTTAATAGAGTACTCTGCACATAGTAAGTGCTCAATACATACTTTTGACTGAGGATGATGATGATTAATAAAAATAATTTAGGAGTCAGTCAATCACATTTATTGAGTGCTTACGGTATGAGAGCACTGTACTAAGCACTTGGGAAAGTACAGTATAACAATATAACAGAAACATTCTCTGCCCACAGTCTGGAGTGGGAGACAGGCGTTAGCATGAATAAATATATTATGGTTATGTACATAATTGCTGTGCGTGTGGGAAGGGGATGAATAAAGACACCAAGTCAGGGCCACGTAGAAGGAAGTGGAAGAAAAGGAAAAGAGGACTTAGCGAAGGCCTCTTGGAGGAGATGTCCTTAAGTAATGTTTTGAAGAAGCGGAAAATTAGATGCCCTCTTAGGGTAGGTAAGACCATTGGAAGAAGGTAGGCAAAGATGGATACAGATCCCATCCAGCTTCTCCTATCAATCTCCTCTCATCCAACCACCTATACAATCATCCATTCATTCATCCATCCAATAGTCCATCACTGCAATTGATTGAGCACTTATTGTGTGCCATGTGTGGTAGCCAGCTTTTTGGAGACTTTGTGACCTGGCCCTCCCAGAAGACCAAGGGGAGATGGAGGTCAGGGCCACTCAGACCCATGCTACCCCAATGAGAGTGACTTTGGTGAAGGGTGGGGGGTGCAGGGACAGGGAAGGGCAAGGAGGAGAATGGAAGAGTAGGAGCCAGTCTGGGGAGATGCTCACACTCGGGACCTATGTTGAGGTTCAGACCACGGCCACATACCCCGACCAGGAAGGGAGCTTGCAGGAGGGAGGTGTTGTCCACTTCATTGATACAAACCATCACAAGCCCCTACATCCTGATTGGCCTGTATCCATTCCGTTGCTTAGTACAATACCTGGCACATACTAAGAGCTTAACAAATGTTATTATTATGTTTATTATTATTATTGTTATCCACTGCCCAACCATGGACACCAGGCAGCCGCCTGCCGGGTTATGACACTGTGGCACAGCCTGGTAGTTTGGATGAGCTTACAGTCTACCCAGGCGCTCTAACAGTGCTCTGCACACAGTAAGCGCTTAATAAATACTATTGAATGAATGAATGAATGAATGAATAAATAAAACGATTGAATGAATGAATGAATGACTCAGGCCCATGTTCTTTCCACTAGATCACACTACGTAACTTCACAAGTCATAGCACTGTTAACACGGTCACTCTCAAGAAAAGTAGCAAGTCAGATAGATAAACTTTATTCAGAAGAAGACATTGATACTAAGGTATGCAACACAAGAAGGGAATTTTTCCACATCACGTGAGACTGATAGATTTTGGAGAGCTTCAGTGGACTGGGAACGAAAAAATAGTTTTGTTAATTATGAAGGTTAAATGACTAGCCCAAGAGAAGCAGCATCCACAAATCGATAGAGCTCAGGCCTGGGAGTCAGAAGGACCTGGGTAATGATACCGGTTCTGCCACTTGTCTACTGTGGGACTTTGGGCAAATGTTTTCACTTCTCTATGATTTCTGTCCCCTCTTTTGTAAAATGGGGATGAAGATTGACCTCCTTTTGGAATGTAAACTGGGTCCAACCTGTTGGCTTGTATTCACCCCAGAGCAATGCCTTCTGTGATGAAACTGTGCAACACACACTGATCTTATCGGACATGCCTCCGGACCCTGAGAAAGCCTCCTTTCAGGCATAAAAGACAACTGTTCATATGCACCCCTCTGTAGGGTGTCTTACTGAGGTGAGTGATGGCAATATCAACACAAGGAGACAGTTTCTTTCTAGAGAAAAGGGTGTGAAAACTCCCCTTTACGACTCTCCCGGTGCGGCCTTCATACCCTGGTTCCTCAGGCTCTATATTAGGTGGTTCATTGCAAGGGGTACCACTGCGTAGAACACAGCCACCAGCAGGTCCAGCATTGAGGAGGCGTCTGAGGGTGGCTTCAGATGGGAGGTGGTGGATGTCAAAATGACAATGATAACAATGGCGAGGTAAGGCAGGCAGGTGGAGAAGACTTTGGCCCGGCTCTGGTAGGCTGGCATCATCAGCATGGCCCGGAAGATGAGCGCGTACATGATAATGATAGAGACGAAGAATATGATGGCTAACGCTACTCCGAGAGTCCTGCTCACATTCTTGGCGATATGGTCCTAGGAGCAGGTGATCTTCAGCAGGGAGGAGACATCAAAGAAGAACTGCTGGACACCGTTGGACCCACAGAAGGACAGGGAGAAAGTCAAAGTTTAAAATAGAACCCGTAACAACCCTCCCCTGACCCAGGAGGTGGCAGCTGTCTTCTGACAGGCCCCTTGGTCCCTGATGACCTCGTAGTACAGGGGACGACAGATGGCGGCGTAGCAGTCATAGGACATCGCCGTGAGGACAAAATACCCCGAAGCGCCAAACAAGATCCCCAGTAAGAGCTGATCCACCATAGCCCAAGGAGGAGATGGAGCTGTTATTAGTCAATGATATGATGACGTATTTGAGGACAATGACAAAGATAAGACAGAGGGCAAGAACTGACAGGTGCCTGTGGAAGAAATACATGGGGGTGTGGAGGTGCCAGTCGAGGGCGGCGACGTCGATGATGAGGAGATTCCCAGACAGTGCCGCCAGGTAGACCAGGAGGAACAGCGAAGCCTGGATTAGCCGCAGCTACCAGATTTCTGAGAAACCAAGCAGGAGAAATTCACTCACCGTGGAGACATTGGGCATTTTGGGAGACAGCACTGACTATCTGCACGTGATGAGGGAAGATGTAAAGTTAGAGTCAATTGTTTGGATGAGTGAAGAAATTGACAGGACAGTTGCTGGAGATTCTCTATGGAGAGAAGACAGTTATTGAATTCAAAATGATCTTTGAGTTCACCGTGGAGAGACTGACCATTTCTGGGAAATGATGTTGACTCCCTGCAAAGGACGAGACAGGGTAGACTTCAATTTAGAGACATTGATGTTGTTGGTGAAGGAATAGGAGTAATCCAATCAATTCAATTTACTGAGTACCTACAGAGGACAAGATATTAGTACATAGGATCACTAACCTCAAGGAGCTTCCATTCTATTGGAAATAACAAGTTTCGAACTGTGTACAAGCAGGATGCTATTGGGATGAACACAGGCCTGGGTTTCAGAGGACCTGGGTTCTAATTCCTGCTCTACCACTTGTCGGCTGAATAGCCATGTGAAAGTAACTTACTTTCTCTACGACTCATGTTTCTCAACAGTAAAATGAGGATTCGATACCTGTTTTCCCTCTTACCTAGTCTGTCAATTCCTTTTCTGACACGGACTATGTTCGACCAGGGTGTCTTGAATCTCCCCCAGCACTTAATATTTTGCTTGAAACGTAGTAAGCACTTAATGAGTCTTGAGTACTATTTATGTTTGAGGAGACTGAACCTAAAATGAATAGCGGATAGGAGATGTCAGAAAACATAAAGATATGTACATGACTGTTGTGAAACTTTTTGGATGGTTTTATAGTCAAGCAAGCAGTGCTTTTACACATAAGTTCATCCATTTAGTGGCGAGAGAATGGGCCTGGTAGACAGAAGGACCAGGGTTCAAATTCTGTCTCCACATCTTGTATGTTGGGTGACCTGGGACCAGTCACTTACCTTCTCTGTGCCTCGGTTACCTCATTTAAAAAATGCAGATTAGAACTGTAAGCCCCCTATGGGACATGGACTACGTCCAAGCTGATTAGCCTGTATCCACCCCAGTGCTTAGTACAGTACTTGGCACATAAGCACTTGATGATACCATAAAACAAACAAACCAACAAAAAGGTATCCTCCAAACTGAATCCATTTACTCACATATCTGCATTCACACTTGTACGCACACAAACACATCTCATCATTCATCTAGTCTTTTCCTAAAGCATCGCTCACCCTACATATCTACTCTCCTCAAACTCCTCTCATGACAAGTTGTGTCTTTACACAAGCAACAAAAACTCACAATCGGTTTGAAGGCTTTCCACCCTACGACGGCACATAACCCCTTTGAATCATTCTCCTCATCTACTCAGCTATCAAAGTAACTTTCTAGTTGTTACTCGCGATCGACTCTCTTGTTTGCATCCTAGCCTGGAACTCCCTGTCTTTATCAACTCAAAATCAGAGAGAGCACAGTTCTTTCTGAATTCTGAGCACTCGTAAAATTCCACCCTCCTCCAACCAGCTACCCCTATTCAGTTCCCAGCCCTATAAACCCACTTCACCTAACTCAAGTTCGAATCGACTCATTTCCATCCTCATTTAGTGGACAAAGTAAGGGTCCAGGAGTTCTATTCTTGACTGTGAGTTCCTTAGGGGCAGCGTACACACCTACCAGCTGTGTTCTACTGTACTCTCCCAGGCACAGCTTAATGGGAATCAAAAACAGGAGATCTCATCCTACCTCTGTCCCTTTGCTGCTGTGGAACCTTGGGCAAGTCGCTTCACTTGTCTAGGCCTCAGTTTGGTCATCTGCAAAATGGCACGCAATAATTATATATTCATCTTTCCATTCTTCCTTTCCTTCTAGAAGGGGCAGAGAATGTGTCCGTTATGGTATTATCCAGCGGATAGAGCATGGGCTTGGGAGTCAGATAGAGTCAGAAGGACCTATTTCTAATTCCAGCTCCTCCTCATGTCTGCTGTGTGACCATGGGCAAGTCAATTAACTTCTCTGAGCCTCAGTTACCTCATCTATAAAATGGGAGTTAAGACTGTGAGCCCCATGTGGAACGAGGACTGTATCCAACCTGCTTGACTTGTATCTACCCCAGCGCTTAGGACAGCGCTTGGTACATAGTAAGAGCTTAACAAGTACTGCTATTACTAAGTGCTTAGTGCAAACAATGAGCACTCAATAAATATGATTCAAGATTAATTGATTGATAGGAAATTAGACTGTGGCAACCTAGCCCAGTAGGCTGGAAAGCCCATGAGGGCAGTGATTCCAACCTTTCCCACTATTTGTCTTCTCCCAACATTTGGGAAGAACTCTTACTAGGAGGAATTGCTGATAATGCCAGTGGCTGTCTAAAGCTCGTCACATTCTCTCAGCCCTACCTGTCATTTACGCTTTGCAAATGATTCTTGGATCCCCTTAAGGCCAAAGTGATTGTCCACAGTGCTGACACTGTGCTTCAGCAACGTAGCTCAGCGGGTAGTTTACATGGTAGCAAAGCTTGAGGAGAAAGGTGGAGAAGCGTGTGATGGTTTGGGGTCACTGAACTGGAAAACATCTCCCCTCTTGCTAGCACTCTTCCCCGGTAGGGGCCGAAGCTCTGGTCCGAACTCCAGTTTAGACCCTAGACTGGCTTCATCTCTTCCAACCTTATCCTCGTCCCCATCCCCCACACTTGCCCCTCCATCACACTTATCTCCAGTCACTCTCAAGGGGGCAATGAGGGGCAAGGGGTCACTGACCTCTGCAGGATTAGGCTGGTCTCCTCTTTCCCCTCAGACTCCTGGGTTCGATAAGCCAGGAAGGAACAGAGAGTGGCCCTCGGTTTCTCTCCGGTCCCCCTCAGACCCTGAGAAGGTTTCCAGACTGCCCCGGTCCCTGTAGATAAAGCAGGAGCTACTCCAAGGGTGTACCGTTGTCTTGTACAGTTGTACAGTTGTTGTCTAATTATCGTTGTCTAATTCACAACCCGAGACACTCAATCTGTCAGTTGATCAGCCAACTGTAACTTTGTCTTATGGCCTTTGTGAAGGGCTTACTATATATCAGGCACTATACTAAGTGCTGGAGTAGCTACAAAATAATCAGATTGGACACAGTCCATGTCCCCCTTGGGGATCACATCTCAATCCCCATTTTACAGATGAGGGAACTGAGGCACGGGGAAGTTAAGCAACTCAGCCCAAGGTCACACAACAGAAGAGTGTGGAAAAGAGATCAGAACCCATGTCCATTTGAATCCCTGCCCCGAGCTCTACCCATTATTCAACGCTGCTTCTTCTGACTTTTCCTGATTGCAAATCCGTTGAAGCTCTGTTCATACTGACTATCGAAACTGCACTCGTGAATCAAGTGTTCATCCAGTTTTTCATCTTTCCCTTCTCTCCTTCCTCCTCTACATAATTCATTCTGTGTCTGTGTCTATCTCCCCCATTAGATCATAATCTTCTGGAGAGCAGGAACATTGTAATTACATCTCTTTTCAACTCTCCTGAGAGCTTACTACAGTGCTTTGCACATAGGATGTGGTCAATAAATACAATTGATAATGATAATACTGATAATCATGTTCTTTGGTAAGTGCTTACTATGTGCCAAACACTGTTCTAAGTGAGTAGAAAGAGTCGAAACAAGGTAATCAGGTTGGACACAGTCCCTACCAGACATGGGGCTCACAGTCCCAATCCTCATTTTACAGATGAAGTAACTGAGGCACAGAGAAGTGAACAGAAGTGCCCAACGTCACACGCCAGGCATGTAACGGAACCGAGATCAGAACCCACGACGTCTGACTCCCAGTACCGTACTCTGGATGGATGGATGGATGGATGGATGGATGGATGGATGGTTGGATAGTTGAATGGCTAAAAGGGTGGATGGATGGAAGGAAAGATGGACTGATGAGAGAGGATGGATTTGACAAGACATATTGAGCTTCATACATCCTTTCTTCCCTGATCCCAAACCTCTTCCCATTTCACACCTTTCATTCCCACCCCCAGAGTTATGCTAAAGAGCATATCACTATATTATCATAGTCATTATTAATGATTATATCATTATCGTATTTATTATTATTATTATTTGTTTGTGTGCCTAAATTGTTCCACCTGCCAGAGTAGAAACAAAGGAATCAGTTCAGACACAATTCCTATCCCACAGGAGCACAGTGTAAGAGAAGAAGAGATCCTAGAGATGTTAGGTCACTGCTCCTAGGTCACACTGCAGGCCAGTGGCCGAGCTGGCATCAGAACTCCTCTCAATCAATCAGTCAATCAATCTGGGCCCAGCACCGTACTAAGCACTTGTAAATGTTCAATATAACACAGTTGGTAGACACGCTTCCTGCCCACAATGAGCTAACAGTCCAGAGAAATTACCATTCTTTTAGGCCATACTAAAATTTAAAAAAATATATGTTATTTGCTAAGCACTTGCTATGTGCCAAGCACTGTTCTAAGCACTGGGCAAATACAAGGTAATCTGGTTGTCCCACGTGAAGTTCACAGTCTTAACCCATATTTTACATAAGAGGTCACTGAGGCATGGAGGAGTGAAGTGACTCACCCAGGGTCACACAGAAGACAAGTGGCAGAGCAGGGATTAGAACTGGATTTACTGCACTAAGTACTTGGGAGAGTTTAGTTTTAACACAGTTGTTAAACACAATCCCTGCCCACAGTGAGCTTACAGTCTACAGGGACTCCCCTTCCTTTAGGCCATGATGCCTCCCCAAAACTGGATTGTCAGTCCTACTTCAGTTTTGGCCGCCTCCTTCCCAGACATTGACAATTCATCATCGTCCACCATATTCTGTAAACCCTGTAGGTAGGACAGCTAAGTATATGTCTGGGTCCAAGGACAATTCCTTGGTTAACTGGTGGTGTGAGATTATTTGCACAAGGAAGGAGATATTTTGTCCCAGAGAGGAGGCTGGGTCAGTGACCCTTTTAGGATTCTGTCCATGGTGGCATTCATATCCCGGTTCCTCAGGCTGTAGATGAGGGGGTTCAGGGAAAGAGGCACCACCGTGCAGAACACGGACATCAGCAGAGACGAAAACAGTGAAGACGACAAGGTGGGGCAAGGCAGGTGGAGAAGGCTTTGGTCCGGCCCACGGTGGCCGGCATCCTCAGCACCTCCCGGAAGATGCTCAGGTAGTAGTTGGCGATGGAAATGAAGCAGGCGACGCCCAAGGCTGCCCCAAAAGTCACTGTCCTGTCGGTGGCAATTTGCTTCTTGGATGAGGTGGTCATCAGCAGAGGGGAGACGTCACAGAAGAACTGGGGAACGAAGTTTGGCCCGCAGAAGGACAAGGAAAAAGTCCCTGTTGAATACACTGCTGCATACAGGCCCCCGTCGAGCCAGGAGGTGGCGGCCATCTTCCCACAGGCCCCTGGGGCCATGACGACCTCGTAGCTCGGGGGAGGCAGATGGCGGCGTAGCGATCCTAGGACATGGCCGTGAGGATGAACAACTCTGATCCGTCAAAGCAGACCATGGAGAAGACTTGGGCATTACAGCCCACTAGGCAGATGGATCTCTTGTTGGTCAGGGAGTTGTGGATGGAGTTGGGATCGGTAACAGAGATGAGGCAGAGTTCTAGGACGGACACGTGCCTGAGGAAGAAGTACATAGGGGTGTGGAGGCGTCTGTCGAGGGAGGTGACGGCGATGATAACGAGATTCCCCGTCAGAGCCGCCAGGTAAACCAGGAAGAACAGCGCGGCGTGGACCAACTGCAACTCCCGGATCTCCGAGAAACCCAGCAGGAGGAATTCCCTCACCGTGGAGGTGCTGGTCCTTCGTAGGTGTTGATGACTCCCTCACAGGATAAAGATCTGTATGAGGTGAAGAAATCAACCGGAGTTTTGCCAGTGAGTCTATGGGAGGACCAGCATCTGGTACATTGGAAAAGAGTTATCAATTACAAACTGACCTAGAAATTTGGTAAAAGACTTCCACGTAACTAGGAGGGAATTCCAAGGAAGGATTGACACCATAATTTTCCAAGTGGGGACAACAAGATGACAAAGATATAAGACAGGAAAGTAGTCCCAGCAATAGTAGCAGTAATAGCAGCAAAAGCTGTAGTAGAAGTTGTAGGATCAATCAATCAAACAGGAAATTGTATTTTGGAGCATTTACTATGCGCAGAGCATTGTACTAATTACTTGGGAGAATACAATGTAACAGAGTTTGTAGACATGTTTCAATCAATCAATCAATCGTATTTATTGAGCGCTTACTGCACGCAGAGCACTGTACTAAGGGCTTGGGAAGTGCAAGTTGGCAACATATGCAGACGGTCCCTACCCAACAGTGGGCTCACAGTCTAGAAGGGGGAGACAGAAAACAAAACCAAACATAGTAACAAAATAAAATAAATAGAATAGATAAGTACAAGTAAAATAAATAGAGTAATAAATATGTACAAACATATATGCATGTATACAGGTGCTGTGGGGAAGGGAAGGAGGTAAGACGGGGGGATGGAGAGGGGGGCAAGGGGGAGAGGGAGGAGGAGGCTCAGTCTGGGAAGGCCTCCTGGAGGAGGTGAGCTCTCAGTTGGGCCTTGAAGGGAGGAAGAGAGCTAGCTTGGCGGATGTTGGGAGGGAGGGCATTCCAGGCCAGGGGAATGACGTGGGCCCGGGGTCGACGGCGGGACAGGCGAGAACGACGTACGGTGAGGAGATTAGCCTCAGATTAGATTACCGCCCACCCCGCACCTTCCGCTCCTCTGCTGCTAATTTCCTCACCGCACCTTGTTCTCGCCTGTCCCGTCATCGACCCCCGGCCCACGTCCTCCCCCAGGCCTGGAATGCCCTCCCTCTGCCCATCAGCCAAGCTAGCTCTCTTCCTCCCTTCAAGGCCCTATTGAGAGCTCACCTCCTCCAGTAGGCCTTCCCAGACGGGGCCCCTTCCTTCCTATCCCTCTTCCTCCCCCTCGTCCCCCTCTCCATCCCCCATCTTACCTCCTTCCCTTCTGCACAGCACCTGCATGTATGTATATATGTTTGTACATATTTATTACTCTATTCATTTATTTATTTATTTTGCTTGAACATATCTATTCTATTTAGTTTTATTTTGTTAGTATGCTTGGTTTTGTCTCCCCCTTTTAGACTGTGAGCCCACTGTTGGGTAGGGACTGTCTCTATATGTTACCAATTTGTACTTCCCAAGCTCTTAGTACAGTGCTTTGCACACAGTAAGCGCTCAATAAATACGATTGATGATGATTAGCGACAGAGGAGAGGAGCGTGCAGGCTGGGTTGTAGAAGGAGAGAAGGGAGGTGAGGTAGGAGGGGGTGAGGTGATGGAGAGCCTTAAAGCCGAGGGTGAGGAGTTTCTTCCTGATGTGCAGATTGATTGGTAGCCACTGAAGATTTTTGAGGAGGAGAGTAACATGCCCAGAGTGTTTCTGGACAAAGACAATCCGGGCAGCGGCGTGAAGTATGGATTGAAGTGGGGAGAGATACGAGGATGGGAGATCGGAAAGAAGGCTGATACAGTATTCCAGACGGGATAGGATGAGAGCTTGAACGAGTATGGTAGCAGTTTGGATGGAGAGGAAAGGGCGGATCTTGGCAATGTTGCAGAGCTGACACTGGCAGGATTTGGTGACGGCTTCGATGTGAGGGGTGAACGAGAGAGCGGAGTCGAGGATGACACTAAGGCTGCGGGTCTGTGAGACGGGAAGGAAGGTAGTGCCGTCAACAGTGGTGGGAAAGTCCGGGAGAAAGCAGGGTTTGGGAGGGAAGACAAGGAGTTCAGTCTTGGACATGTTGAGTTTTAGGTGGCGGGCAGACATCCATATGGAGATGTTTTGAAGGCAGGAGGAGATGCCAGCCTGGAGGGAGGGGGAGGGATCAGGGGCAGAGATGTAGATTTGGGTGTCATCAGCGTAGAGATGATAGTTGAAGCCGTGGGAGCGAATGAGATCACCAAGGGAGTGAGTGTAGATAGAGAGCAGAAGGGGACCAAGAACTGAATGAGGAACCCCCACAGTAAGGGGATGGGAGGGGGAGGAGGAGCCTGCAAAAGAGACTGAGAATGAACGATTGGAGAGATAAGAGGAGAACCAGGAGATGACGGAGTCTGTGAAGCCAAGGTTGGATAGCGTGTTGAGGAGAAGTGGGTGGTTCACAGTTTCGAAGGCAGCTGAGAGGTCGAGGAGGATTAGGATAGAGTATGGGCCGTTGGATTTGGCAAGCAGGAGGTCATTGGTGACCTTTGAGAGGGCAGTTTCCGTGGAATATAGGGGAAGGAAGCCAGACTGGAGGGGGTCGAGGAGAGAGTTGGTGTTGAGGAATTCAAGGCAGCGCCTGTAGATGACTCGTTCAAGGAGTTTGGAAAGGAGTGGTAGGAGGGAGATGGGGAGATAACTAGACGGTGAGGTGGGGTCAAGGGAGGGTTTCCTCCCCACAGCAATCTTACAGTCTAAAGGGTGATAAAGAAGTTAATACAAAATAAATTACGGACATGTACAGAGTCTGCAAGCTCGTTGTGGGTAGGGAATGTGTCTGTTATATTGTTATATTGTACTCTCCCAAGCACTTAGTACAGTGCTCTACACACCGAGCTCTGCTCTGAGCTCAATGAATATTAATTCATTCAATCGTATATATTGAGTACTTACTGTGTACAGAGAACTGTACCAAGCTGATTGACTGATGGATAATAGTGATAACGGCGTTTATCGACCCCCCCAGGGGACACAAAAGGCAAGGATATACGAACCCTGGAAGACACCCTGAAGTACATAAATTCATTCTCACACACGAAATTACAGCTAAACATACATGTATCCAAACACATAATGCCCTCACATGTATTCCTGTTCACTCACTGACCGGGGTTCTCCCACAGACGGACAGTTGCACAGAGTCAATCGTATTTATCGAGTGCTTACTGTGTACAGAGCACTGTTCTAATCACTTGGGAGAGTACAATACAAACTAGGTGGTAGACGCATGCACCCATTAACGTATCTAGTCACTCCCTCATTTCTTCCCTGACCCCCACAGCTGTTCCCTAGGGAGAGATGGAGAACATTCCCCACTGTTCTCTACCCTGATGTCCCCCTTCCCTAAAGTCTGGGATTTGCTACCCTGCCCTGACACACGCGCAGACAGCCGCAAACACACACAGACCTGCAGGCCCAGGGAATCCAATTGCAGATGTCTCTTTACGAGGAAAATGAAATGCAGAGTGAAATCTTTCTAAACAGGGAGGGTTCTGGCGTGGGACCCCAATTACATACGTCGCCTCGGACTTGGCAGAGAGCTGGGAGAAATGATGGCTCCTGTCCCCTCCACTCCACCGAAACCGCTTTCTCAAAGGTCACTAATGACCTCGTTCTTGCCAAGTCCAATGGCTCCTACTCTTTCCTAATCCTCCTCGACCTCTCAGCTGCCTTTGACACGGTCTATCATTCCGTTCTCCTAAACCATTTACCCAACCCTGGCTTCACGGACTCCGTCCTCTCCTGGTTCTCCTCTTATCCCTCCGGTCGTTCATTCCCGGTCTCCTTTACGGGATCCTCCTGCCCCTCCCACAGCCTAACTGTAGGGGTTCCTTAAGGGTCAGTTCTTGGTACCCTTCTGTTCTCCATCTATACTCACTCCCTTAGTGAACTCATTCACTACCATGGCTTCAATTAGCCTCTCTATCCAGATGACACCAAAATCTACATCTCCTCCCCTGTTCTCTATCCCTCCCTCCAGACTCGTATTTCCTCCTACCTTCAGGACATTTCCATCTGGATGTCCGTCCGCCAGCAAAACAGCATGTCCAAGACTGAGCTCCCTATCTCCCCCCCCCCCCATCTTCTCCCTGACTTTCCCATCACTGTGGACGACACTAACATCTTTCCCATCTCACGAGACCGCAACCTTGGTGCCACCCTTGACTCTGCTTTCTAATTCACTCCACATATCCAATCCGTAGGTAAAACCTGTTTTCTCACCATCACAACATCACCAAGATCCACTCTTTCCTTTCGATTCAAACCGTCACCTTGTTGGTACAGTCTGTCATCCTATCCAGACTGGCGTACTGCAACAGCCTCCTTTCTGATCTCCCATATTACTGTGTCTCCCCGCTTCAGTCTACACTTCACTCTACTGCCCGGATTACCTTTCTACAATAAGGCTCTGGGCATGTTACTTCCCTCCTCAGAAATCTCCAGGGGTTACCTATGAACGTTCGCATGAAGCAAAAACTCCTCACGATTGGCTTCAAAGCTTTCCATCGCCTTGCCCCCTCCTACCTCACCTCCCTTCTCTCCTTCTAAAGCCGAGCCCGCAAACCCGGCTCCTCTGGTGCCGCTAACCTCCTCACTGTGCCTCGTTCTCTCCTCTCCCGTCATCAACCCCTGGCCCACATCCTATCTCTAGCCTGCAATGCCCTCCCTCCTCACATCCGCCAAACTAGCTCTCTTCCCCTCTTCAAAGTCCTACTGAGAGCTTACCTCCTCTAGGAGTTCTTCCCTGACTGAGCCCCCATTTCCTCTGCTCCTCCTCCCCACCCCATAGCCCCTACTCGCTCCCTATGCTCTACCCCCTCCCCTCTCCACAGCACTTATGTATATATGTACATGTTTATTTGTCTAGTCATTTTATTAATTATGTGTATATATCCATAATTCTATTTATAATAATAACAATAATGGTATTTGGTATGTGCTTACTATGTACCAAGCACTGTTCTAAGCGCCGAATAATTATGGCATTTGTTAAGTGCTTACTATGTGCACTGTTCTAAGCTCTGGGGTAGACACAAGGTAATCAGCTTGTCCCACGTGGGGCTCACAGTCTTCATTCCCATTTCACAGATGAGGTAACAAGCATAAAGAAATTAAGTGACTTGCCCAAGTCACATAGACGACAAGTGACGGAGCCGGGATTAGAACCCATGTCCTCTTGACTCCCAAGCCCGTGATCTTTCCACTAAACCATGGTGCTTCTATTTTGATGGTATTGGTGCTTGTCTACTTGTTTTGTGTTATTGTCTGTCTCTCCATTCTAGACTGTGAGCCCGTTGCTGTGTCGGAATTATGTCTATCTCTTGCAGAATTGTACTTTCCAAGTGCTTAGTACAGTGCTCTGCACATGGTAAGCGCTTAATAAATACGATTGAATGAATGAATGAATTATTTAATTGATGGTATTTACTGAGCGCTTACTGTGAACAGAGCACTGGACTAAATCACTAAGGAGAGAACAATCCAAAAGAGTTGGTAGACACGTTCCCTGCCCATAACTAGCTGAGATTCTGGAGGGATGGAAGGATGATGGGGCATTGATGAAGGGACAATGAAGGAATGATGGAAGGACGATGCAGCGAGGGTGGAGGGATGATGGAGGGCTGATGGAGGGCCGATGAAGGGAAGTCAGTGAGAACAAATAGCAGATGAGTGCCGGACCAGGTACAAAGACCATGCGACTGAAAACCTGAGCAGAGGAAGTGATTCCAATACTAGTGGCTTGCTCGTGGTACCTGCCACTGTCTCGTCCCTGCTGATGCCTGGTTTCTGCTCCTGCAAACCCGCCTGCCATGCAACCCTGGTCCAAACACTAACTTGGGGGCCGAGTGCGATATTCTCAACAAACTCACTGTGGGCTACAGGCCTCTCCCCGCCCCTCAATCCCCAGCCCAGGTCACACTCACCGGGGAAGCATAGAGCTGGGGGTCGCCAACCTCTGCCAGGGTAGGCTGGTCCCCTGTCTCCCCTTGTACTCCTGGGTTCGGTCAGCCAAGGAGGGACTTCGAAGAGCCCTCAGCCCCTCACCCGTCTCCCTAGAACACTGAGATGCTTCTCCAGATGGATCCGGTTGTCAAAGATAAAGCAGACGCCGCTCTGAGCGGAATCCCTGGAGGACTGGCTCGAGGCTCTCCCTACCCAAGGACCTCGGAGACCAGGTGATATGAGAACATTCTGGTAACGTGGTTCTTGGTCTTTGAAACTTATGTACGGGATGAAATATCATCTCGGAAGTTGGTCTGCCGACTACCTCCTTGTTTTCAGTTTCTCCTTTTCTACTTTCCATTCCTTAACTGTTTGGGTAATCTGCTGTTTCGCATTTTCGTTTCATCAATCACTCGCTCAATCAATCAATTAATAGCATTTATTGAATGTTTACTGTGTGCGGAACTCTTTACACCAACCCACAAAGTCGTGTTCAAGTGAGTATAACTCTGATGCTGGGAGATTGACAACCAACCAAAACTTCACTGTTCATGAAATTCGTTAAGCACTTACTATGTGCCAAGTACTGTTCTAAGCACAAGGGTAGGTACAAAATAATAAGGTTCCCCACTGGACTCATAGTCTAAGATGGCGGGGGTAGATGGGAAGACGAGACACAGGTATTGAATCCACATTTTACAAATGAGGTAACTGAGGAATAGAGAAATGAAGTGACTTACCCAAGGTCTCACAGCAGAGCTAGGATTAGAACCCAGGTCCTCTGATTTCTGGGCCCTTGTTCTTTCCACTAGGCCATGATGCTTCACTGATCTTTTCTTGTAGTTTGCAAGTTAGTCCTGAACAATTAGTGATGCTGGTGGAACTCTGTTTCAGAAGGTGTTGTGCCTAGATGTCTTAGTGGATAGAACAGAGGCCTGGGACTCAGAAGGTCATGGGTTTTAATCCCATCTCTGCCACTTGTCTGCTGTGTCATCTTGGACAAGTCACTTCACTTCTCTGGGCCTCAGTTACCTCATCTGTAAAATGGGGACTATGACCATGAACCAGAGGAGAGACAGGGACTGTGTCCAACCTGATTCACTTGTATCTATCCAAGTGCTTAGTGCAGTGCCTGTCACATAGTAAGTGCTTTACAAATACCAGTTAGAAAAAACCCAACAGAAGAAAGCATTGATTGACTGATTAATTGATTGGCTGATCACTCTGAGCACCTTTAAAAAAACCCCAAAACAAAACAAAAATGAATTAATGACTCTGGGGAAAATTACTTTTGTTTGAGCCATACTGTGCTCATATATATAGACAAACACACACACACACACACACGGACACACAAACACGAACACACACACACGAAACACTCGAAATGAATTCAAAAATAGGAGAAAGGTAAAGTTTGAAACTTGGTAATTGGGCAGTGTGCAATTTAGAAGTTTCAGGTGGGATTCCACAGCAGGTAGATGAGTCAATTTAGGATCTAATTCCCCACCAATGACATTATTTCTCGGGGAAAATCAGTTCCAGCTGACAAAGTTACGACTTTGAGTGTCACCTCCCATTAAGACTTATGCCCTCCTTTGAAGGGTGGCCTTCAGCTCAGGAGGCATAAGATGAACCTAGCCTGACCCACTCTGTCTGTGGAAACGAGGGGCCTGTTCTAAATGAGTGTTATAGATGGTTATCCCTACTCCTAGGGTGGTCTGTGGATGAAACTCACACTTAGATGCAAAGATCAGGTCTCTGAAAAGTGCTGGGATCATTCACTTTGGCCATGTTGACTCCAGCAGGCAAAGAATTGTGGCTTCACGTCCCCAAGATGGAAGCCATTCCCTGCCTAGCCCCCTCCCCAGGGCGGTCTTCATGTCCTGGTTCCTCAGGCTATAGATGAGGGCGTTTAGGAAGGGCGGCACCACCGTGAAGAACACGGACACCAGCAGGTCCAGTACTGAGGGGGAATCTGAAGGTGGCTTCAAGTAATCAAAGAAACAAGTCATGACAAAGAGAGTGACGACGGTGAGGGGAGGCAGGCAGGTGGAGACTGCTTTGTCCCGGATCTCGGTGGCCAGCATCCTCAGTACAGCCTGGAAGATGTGCACGTACGAGACGATGATGAAAATGAAGCAGATGACGATTAACGCTGCCCCGGTGGTGACGCGTACGTCGAAGGAGATGTGGTCCTCGGAACAGGTGATCTTAAGCAGGGAGGGGATGTCACATAAAAACTGCTGGACGACTTTGGACACGCAGAAGGACAGGGAGATGGTTGGAGTTGAAAACAAGATTCCAATCAGGCACCCACTGAGGAACGAGGCGACCGCCATATTCCCACAGGCAATTCTGTTCATGACGACCTCGTAGCTCAGGGGGAGGCAGATGGGGGCGTGGCGGTAACTGGACAGCAACGTGAGGACAAAACATTTTGCACCTACAAAGAAAATCACCAGACAAACCTGTGCTCCACAGACTAGGGAGTTGTGGGTGGATTTGGGGACAGTGATGGAGATATAGCAGAGGTTGAGGACGAATAGGTTACTAAGGAAGAAGTACATGGGGGTGTGGAGGCGTCGGTCGAGGGCAGTGATGGAAACAATGAGAAGATTCCCTGACAGGGTCACCAGGTACACCAGGAGGAACAGCGTGGTGTGGACCAGCTGCAGCTCCCGAATCACCGAGAAAACCTGCAGGAGGAATCCCGTCGCAGTGGAGATGTTGGGCATTTTTGGGAGGCAGCATTGACTTTCTGCAATGGACGAGGGAAGAGCCAAAGCTAGAGGCCATTGATGAGAGTAGAAATTGACAGGACATTTGCTAGTGATTTTCTATAGAAAGGAGACATTTATTGAATTCAAAATGATCTTTGAGTTTCATATACAGCAAGGGATAAGGAAAGGTCTAGATTTTCACATTATTTTGGTCGATTTAAAGGGAATTCCTGAGATTGTCTCCCCTCCACCATCCCAACAGAGTTGATAGACATATTCCCTGACCACATCGAGTTTACAGTCTGAAGGGAGATCTTTTTTCTATCTTCGTCTTCAACCCTACCCAGTTCCTGAACATGTTCACTGCTTCCACTACCCAATAGTTTGCGTGCACACACATGTACACACAAACACACACAGCTTCTAGCAGAGGGAACCTGATTGCAGTAGCTCCTGTAAAATGGAAAATGAATTCGTTCAGTACTATTGGTTGAGCACTTACTGTGTGCAGAGCACTGCACTAAATGCTGGGGAGAATACAATAGAATAATAAACAGAGTCCCAGCCCACACGGAGCTTAGAGTCTGGAGGAATAAAGGATTGTAGTTGGGTTGACTTCAACGAATGACTGATCACTGGCTTCAGTGCCATCTACCTGTTTTACCTCTCTTCATTATCCTCTTTCTTCTACCAACCGTCCAAAAAGACCCTTCTTACCATGACCTGCTTTCAACGCTTCTTTCTCCTGCCTCTGGCTCTCACACTTCCTTTGGCCTAGAAATCCACCCTTTTCAAATCCCCTCCCCGAAGATATCCCAGCCTCAAAAACCCTCTGGAATTCCACCTTCCCAAGGAGGATTTAGCTAATTCACTTCTTCCCACCATCTGTCAGTGACCATCTCCAGACTTAATGCATCCTCAGACCCTCAGGATATTGCTGCTGAAGGTAAAGTTCATTACTTTAGACTGTAAGCTCCTTGAGGAAACATGTATACCAACTCATTAATATTGTATTCCTCCAAGTATTTAGTACAGCGCTGTGCACGCAGTAAGTAATCAATAAATGACTCCGATTGGTTGGTTGATTAATGTTTGCTTCCTCCCTTGACGGTGAGCTCCTTGTGGGCAGGAAACCTGTCTACCAAATCTTTTATAGGGAACTCTCCTCATCACTCAGTTTCCTGCTCTGTGCACATTAAGCACTGAAAATATGATTATAAGGCACTAATAATAATGATAGTAGTTGTTAAGAGCTTATTATGTGCCAAGCAGTGTTCTGTGCAATGGAGGAGCTAGAAGGTAATCAGGTTGTCCCACCTGGAGCTCACAGTCTTAATCTACATTTTACAGATGAGGTAACGGAGGCACAGAGAGAAGTTACATGACTTGCCCGAAGTTATACAGCTGACAAGTGGCAGATCCGCGATTAGAACCTACGACTTCTGACTCCCATGCCCGTGTACATTTCACTAAGCTACGCTGTTTCTCATCCGCATACCCATTGTTCCATTCTTTTCTCCTCATTTGTAAATGACATTTTACCTATCTAGCCTATTTGATTGGGAAGTCTTTGAGGGCAGGGGTTATGACTTTTACGTCTCTTTTTATGATATTTCTGAAGCTCTCTTTACGTGCCACGCACTGTACTAAGCTCTGGGGTGAATACAAGAAAATTGGGTAGATCAAAGTCCTCCGTCCCACGCAGGGCTCACAGTCTCAGTCCCCATCTTACAGATGACGGAACCGAGGCACAGACAAGCGACGTGGCCTGCTCCAAATCACCCAGAATAGAAACAGCCTGTCCCAGTGGAAAGAGCACGGGCCTGGGCTCTATTTCCAGCTTTGTCAATTGCTTGTTATATAATCTTCCTTCTGTGTGCCTCAGTTCTCCTGTTCTCCCTCCTGCTCAGACTGTGAGCCCTATGCGGTACAGGGATTGTGTCCAACCTGATTAACCTGTCCAGTGCTTAGAACAATGTTTGACACATAGTAAGCACATAATTAATGCCATTAAAAATAAAAAGAGGGGGAGCCGTTATTAAAACCCAAGGCCTCTGACTCCCAGCCCATGTTCTATCCACTAGGCCAAACTGCTTCTCTCTTGCATCCTCCCAAGATTTGGTGGAATAGTCCCGTGAGAAGGAATTGGAGATGAAGCTTCTGGCTGGTGCAGTTTCAATCATAACCTCTTGTACCTGCCCGGAGGATTGAGCTGATAGTTGAAGTCACCACGGCACGGGGCAGACCCCATGCCATAAAGTCCTAGCACGGCAGCCATGGTAGCCAGGGTTTGGGAGGTGGATGGAGGGGCCCAGGGGTCTACCTTAGGAGCAAATCTTTTATCTCTGCTTGGATAGGCAGCTCTGAGTCCAACTCCACCCTGGACCGCGGGTATAAACACCTTCCAAAAGTGACCCTCACATCGATTATCCTGATTGTCCCTCCCTGTCCCTCCCCACCCTTGGTCATTCTGACCGGGCCAGCATGGGCCTGGGGGAGCCCTGACCCGCTCTGGACTTGGTTGGTCCCACCTCTCTCCTAGGACCCCTGGATGCAGCGGCCACGGCCTTTAGCCCCTTTTAGTTCTCCCCCGGACGTTGAGACACGCTTTTGCGGCAGGGCCCCCGTCCCCTTTGATTCCGAGGGGTCGTCCCTGGAGGACCGGATCATGGCGCCTTTCCCCACAGTCTTTGAGTCCCCACAGTCATGAGGATCTGGTGATGGCACTTAACTGCAAGGTTCCCTTGGCAATAGCATCCTAACGGTTCTCGAAATTAGTGACCATCTGGGTCAACGGGTAGGCTCTTCAGCTTCTTGTTATTTCAGTGGTACCTGTTATGCGCTTACTCTGTGCCAGGCACTGTACTAAGTCTTGGGATTCGCTACAATCTAATCAGGTTGGACATAGTCCCTTCCTCACATGGGGCTCACAGTCTCAGTCCCCACTTCACAGATGAGTGATCAGAAGCCCAGAGAAGTGAGGAGACTTGCTCAAGGTCACACAACAGAAAGGAGCAGAGCCGAAATTGGAACCCAGGTCATTCTGACTCCCAGATCCAAGCTCTATCGACTAGGCCCCGCTGCTTCTCTGAATTTCATCTTGTTCATGACCTCAAACAATCAATCGGTCATTTAATCAATTGCATTTTCTGAGTCTTCTGATTTCAAATCTAGAGAGAACGAGAAATGATTCTAAATACATCCTAAGTCTCTCTCCTGGGCGGAATTCGAGAATCAACCCAGAGAGACAGCAAAAGAATAAGCATAGCATAGTGGCAAGAGCCCGGTCTTGGGAGTCAGAGGACAGGGGCTCTAATCCCGCCTCTACCACATGCCTGCTGTGTGACCTTGGGCAAGCCACTTAACTTCTCTGGGCCTCAGTTAGGACATCAGTAAAATGGGGATTAGGACTGTGAATCCCAGGCAGGACAACCTGATTACATTGTCTGTACCCCAGCACTTAGAACAGTGCTCGACACATAGTTAGCTCTTAATGAATGCAATTACTGTTTTTATTATTATTATCAGTTTTTGGAGGGGCTGAGGTGTTCTTAGAACTGGGTGATGGGAAGGAATCACTGATACTGGCTGGGTGTACATGACGGGAAAATCCCTGGTTTCAGAAGGAATAGGAATTAGTCTAAGATTCGTCCACTTCTACCTCATAGCTGAGACACTGTACCAAACTGTGATAAGGAGGTTAGTGCATTCTCACCTCTGAAAGGTCCTGTCCCTTTTCAAAATATCTCAGTGATGTTAAATGGAAATATTGTGAGCCCATATTTCCTCCTCTCTGCTTCCAGCCCATCAGAGCACAGTTTTCTCCATCTTCAAAGCCCGTCCGACATCCCCCCCACTTCCAGGATACCTCGCATGGTTCATTTTTCTCCTCCTTAAGTCACCTTCTTCCAATTACCAATCAGCATCTTAGACCACTTTTCCATTTTTGCACTCAAAGCCTCCATTATAGTTTTGCACATAGTGGCTTTTATAAAATGAACTTATTTTAAGCACATAAGCATATAGTCACCTATTTACCATTGTTTCCATTCTCTTATTCATCCTCTCATTAATTAATTCTGTGTCTATCTAACTTGGGGAGATCCCCAAGTTAGATTTAAAAGTTAGATTTTAAGTTTTTGGAAAGCAGGGATCGTGTTTGACTTATTTTGATCTCTCTGAAGGGTTCACTACAGTATTTTACTTCACTACAGTACCTTATACCCAATATTCATTCAAAAAATACCATCGATTGATGGATGGATGGATTGATAGATGGATGCATGGCTGGGTTGTTGGATGGATGGATGGATGGATGGATGGGTGGGTAGTTAGATGGATGAATAGATGGATGGATGGATTGTCTGCTGTATGACCTTAGGCAAGGCACTTCACTTCTCGGTGCCTCGGTTATCTAATCTGTAAAATGGGAATTGAGATTGTGAGCATCATGTGGGATAGGGGCAGTGCAAAACCTGATTAGCTTGTATCCGCCCCAGCACTTAGTACAATGCCTGGCACATAGTAAGGGTTTAACAAATACAACTATTATCATTATTATTATTATGGATGGATGGATGGGTGGGTGGATGGATGAACAGACAGATGGGTGAAGAGACAGACAGATAGACGGATAGATGGTCGGACGGATGGATGGATGAACGAATGGATTCGAAGCAAAGATTTTATCACTCAAATTCATTAATTCATTCAATCAATAGTATTTATTGAGCGTTCACTGTGTGCAGAACACTGTACTAAGCACTTGGAAAGTACAGTTCAGCAAAAGATAAAGACAATCCCTGCCCACAACGGACTCACAGTCTAGAAGGGGAAGACAGGCATCAAAACAAGTAAACAGGCAGTCAAATGTGGGGAAAGGTTTCCGTGATTGCGTCCCTTCTCCTTTGTCAGCCGCTGATTATCTGATTTTCATAACCACCAAGAGTGATCTTAAAATTCATAAGGTTACTGTTAACATCAATAGCAGTATCAACATTGTCAACTCAGATGTCCCACTGATGCCTCCAATTTAACACATCCGAAATGGAACTCCCCATTGTCCCATCCAAACCCTGTTTTCCCCTATTTTTCCCATCTCCGTACGCAGCACTACTATTCTCCCAGTCTCCCAAACCCAAACCTTATGTGTTATCCTTCGTTCTAACTGCACAGCATTGCTAAAATCTGCCCTTTTCTTTCCATCCTAACTGCTACCACAATAATTTAAGCATTCACCTTCTCCTACCTTGATTGGTGTATCTACCTCCTTGCTGACCACCCTACCTCCTGTTTCTCCACACTCCATTCCACATTTCACTCAGCTGCCCAGATAATTTTTATGAGGAAATTGAAGGACAGAAAAGTGAATTCACTTACTATTCAACCAGCGGGTAAGTGTTGGAACAGGGATTAAAGCCCAGGGCCTCTGACTCCAAGGAATGTGTTCTTTTTTTCCCCGTGTCACACTTCTTCGTGGTTTCAAGGTGCCATGATCTAACTGGTAGTTGCTTTGACAAAAGTTGTGTTCTTCTCTTCTCACATTAGCTAACTCTTAATGAAGATTCTAGCTGAACCTCATGGAAGTGATCAATGATATTTATTGAGTGCTTAATTTGTTCAGAGCATTGTACTTAGCTCTTGGGAGAGTACAATGTAACCGAGAGGTCTGCAAACAGTAAGTGCTCAATAACTATAAATGTTTGATTTAGTTGAAAGGCAGCATGGCCTAGTGGATATAGCATGGGGCTGGGAATCAGAAGGACCTGGGTTTTAGTCCTGGCTCTGCCACCTGTCTTCTGTATGACCTTGGGGATTAATGGCGATTAAGACTGAGCCCCGAGTTGGAACAGGGACTGTGTTCAACCTGCTTAACTTGTATCTACCCCAGTTCTTAGTGAAGTGCCTCACATAGTAACCACTTTATAAATACCAGTAAATAAATAAAAATCAGAGTTAATAGACAGGTTTCCTACCCACAAGGCCTCAGAGGGGTACTTTGTTCAGAAACGTTACCCCAGAAGTCAGACCACATCTTCAGTCCAGTTGCTCAATCAATCAATCAATCAATTGTATCTATTGAGCACTCACTGTGTGCAGAGCACTGTACTAAATACATGGAGAGTATAATAAGAGAGAGTTGGTAGCCCTGTCCCCTAACAAACAATGATCTTACAGTCCAAAGGACAGTTGAGTCAAGTTTTCCTTCACCATTCATTGGAATGCCCATTAGAGTGTTCAATATTTCTCACTCTCTCATTGGTCCAACTGGGCAGTGGATCTTATCTCCATCAAGAAGAAACATCACACCATCAGTTTTAAAACACTCAATCACTTTGACACCCCCACCTCTCCTTGCTGTTCTCGTTCTACAACCCAGACCGCACACTTCGCTCCTCTAGTGCCAATTCACTATGCCTTGATCTCATCTACCTCACTGCCCATGTCCTGCCTCTTACCTAGAACTCCCGCCCTCTTCATATCCGGCAGACAATTTCTCTGACATATTCAAAGCCTTTAGAAGGCACATTTCGTAACATACCAATGTCACTTGATTGCTGTGTGACCTTGGACAAGTCACCTAATTTATCTGTGCCTCAGCTTCCTCAAGTGCAAAATGGGGATTGAGTACTTCGACTGCAAGGCAAATATGGGAAAGGGACTGTATCTGACATGATTACCTAGAATCTACCCCAGCCACTTAGAACAGTGCTTGACACAACGTAATTGCTTAACAAATATCATTAAAAAATGGAAAAAGGAGGAAGAAGAAGAGGAAGAATATAACTTCTGGGAGGCAGCATGACCTAGTGGAAAGAACAAAATTCTGAAAGTCAGAGGACCTGGGGTCTAATCACAACTCTGCAACTTGTCTGCTGTGTAATCTTGAGCAAGTTACTCAACTTCTCTCTGCCTCAGTTAGCTCATCTGGAAAATGGATATTCAATACTTGTTCTCCCTTTGACTTAGATTGTGAGACCCACGTGGTACAGGGACTGTGTCCAACTTGATTGTCTTGCATCTACACCAGCGCTTAGGACAGTGTTTGACATATATAAAGCATTCAATAGAAACCATAATTATTAATGAGGATGAAGACGGGGAGTATGGATTTATTTGTCTTGTCTTCTACAAGGAAACGGTAGAGATTCCTATTTTCGTTTTTCCCGGTCGCAGTTCTCCTGTAAAACTCCCTCCCCGGCCCGCTCTCCTCCTCTACCTCCCATTAGGACTCACAGCGTAGGGCCTTGTCTTCATTGTTCATGTTGGTTCATATCTCTGGCTTTTCCATTAGACCCTGGAAACCCATGGTGAGGAGGAAGAGGATTTCCAGACCTCTTGGTCCCCAATCACCTTGGCTCACCAAGGGCAAAGGGATCAATGGCTGCTTCTAACTTCCTTTTATTAGGAGCGGCCAGGATTCCTTGGGGGAAGAGGCAACTTGGGAGATGAGACTGGGACCTCATTACTGGTGAATCACTGAAGAACTTTGCAGTTGAGCTTCTCTGGAGGACCCCCCAAGTCCTGTCCAGATTGCTCCATTAGGAAATGAAACAGTCACCAGAGCGTCAGTTCGCTTTCAGTTAAGCCCTGCTGTTGTTGTTGCTTGTTTTGTTTATAGTATTTCCTAAGGGCTTCCTCTGTGCTAGGCACTGTTCTAAGTGCTGGGGTAGATATACGTTACTCAGGTTAGACATAGTCACTATGGGTCTGGGGGAAAAAGCATGACCCTGGGAATTGAGAGACCCTGAACTAATAATAATAATAACTGCGACATTTGTTAAGCGCTTAATCTGCACCAATCAATCAATTAATCGTATTTATTGAGTGCTTACTGTGTGCAGAGCACTGTACTAAGCGCTTGGGAAGTACAAGTTGGCAATATAGAGAGACGGTCCCTACCCAACAGTGGGCTCACAGTCTAGAAAGGGGAGGGGAGGGGGGACTTTTTCTAGAAGGGAACCAGACACCGAACTATGTATAGGGGAAGATACAAGCAAATCGGAGAGGACACAGTCCCCGTCTCAAAATGGGTCTCGCAGTCTTAATCCCCATTTTACAGATGAGGTAACTGTGGCACAGAGAAGTGAAGTGACTTGTCCAAAGTCATAAAGCAGACAAGTGGTGGAGCTGGAATTAGAACCCAGGTCCTGCTTACTCCCGGGTCCGGGCTGTAGCTACTAGGCCACTTCAAGCCCCAGCTCTTCCTGTTTGCACTGGGCCACCTCTGGGGGAGGTTTCCGACCAAAGAATCAGCGTTGTGTGAGGTGGGTGGATCCTGTAGAAATCCCCCAAAAGAGATGGCTAATGTGGATAGCAAAAATATCGCTTGAAGACTGGCGATCTGGCCCAAGCTTCAGTACTCTCTGCTCTGACCTTGGGCATTTCATTTAACTTCCTTGTGCCTCAGGTTGCTCCTCTGTCAAATGAGGAGTAAACATTTCTCCACCTGCTTTTATTTCAATGCTGTCATGCCCTATAGACTGAAAGTTTATGTTGGGCAGGGAAAATATCTACCAACGTGATAATATTATTATATTATATGCTCCTAGGTCTTAGTACAGTAAGCATTCAACAAAGACTGATTACTTTAAAAAGCAATGCTGTCTGCTGGAAAGAGCATGGGACTGGGAGTCAAAGAAGGTCATGCGTTCTAACCCCAGCTCCGCTACTTGTCTGCTGTGTAACCTTGGGCAAGTCACTTCACTTCTCTGTGTCTCTGCTACCTCACCTGTAAAATGGGAATTGAGACTGTGAGCCCCACATGGGACAGGGACTCTGTCCAGCCCGATTTGCTTTCATCTACTCTAGCTCTTAGTACAGTGCCTGTCACATAGTAAGCACTTAGGAAATACCAGTATAATTATTGTTAGTAGTAGTAATAGTAGTATTATCCTAGATTCGAAACCTGTCTCCTCCCTTTGCCTGCTGTGTGACCTTGATTAAGTCATTTCACTTGTCTGTGGCTCACGGAGGATGAGATCCCCTGAGGGCCAGGCCAAAGCTTTCTTCATCTGCCTGCCACATCTCGCCATGGTCTCTCTGTACATTTTCATGAGTTCGTTTGCCAATCTGAAGCGGGCCTCATCCTCCCCATCTACACTGGACCTGCGGGTGTCCGTGTTCTACACAGTGCTGCCCCCCACCCTGAATCCCCTCATCTACAGCCTGAGGAACAAGAACATGAAGGCCGTCCTGGGGAAGATCTTCTCCAGCAACTTCATTTCCGGGATGAACCGATCTTCTTTCTTGCTGGGGTAAGAGGAGGATGGAGGGATTCACTTGAGGGAAGCAGCGTGGTGAGGTGAAGAGCCTGAGCCTGGGAGGCAGAGGACCTGAATTCTAATTCTGTCTCTGCCGTTTGTCGGCCCTTTTAGACCCCCCCCCTTTCTCCCCCTTTTAGACTGTGAGCCCACTGTTGGGTAGGGACTGTCTCTATATGTTGCCAATTTGTACTTCCCAAGCGCTTAGTACAGTGCTCTGCACATAGTAAGCGCTCAATAAATACGGTTGATGATGATGATGATGATGATCTTGGGCAACTCACTTCACTTCTCTGTGCCTCAGTTCTTTTATCTGAAAATAGGGGTTCAGCACCTGTTCCCCCTTCTATTTAGACTGTGAATTCTATGTGGGACAGAGACTGTATCCAATCTGATGATTTGTATCTACCACAGTGACTTTGGGCAAGTCACTTAACTTCTCTGTGCTTCAGTTACCTCATCTGTAAAATGGGGATTGAGACTGTGAGCCCCACGTGGGACAACCTTGTAACCTCCCCAGCGCTTAGAACAGTGCTTTACACATAGTAAGCGCTTAACAAATGCCAACATTATTATTATTACTATTAAAGAACGTAGTAAGTTCTTAGCAAATACCACCATCATTATTAAAGGAGGACTCTAGTCTCACTGGTCTATTACTACTCTATTTATTTATTTATTTTACTTGTACATATCTATTCTATTTATTTTATTTTGTTAATATGTTTGGTTTTGTTCTCTGTCTCCCCCTTCTAGACGGTGAGCCCACTGTTGGGTAGGGACCGTCTCTATATGTTGCCAACTTGTACTTCCCAAGCGCTTAGTACAGTGTTCTGCACAGAGTAAGCGCTCAATAAATACGATTGATTGATAGATTGATTGGTCTACAGGACAGAGCGTTCCTATTCTTCCTCCTCCCTCAACCCTTTTCCATTCTCCACTCCTTTTTGCCAAATCCAATGACTCCTACTCTGTTATCCTCTTCTCCTCAAGCAAGCAATCATATGTATTGCTCTCTATTTCCTTGTACATATTTACTATTCTATTTATTTTGTTAATGATGTGCATACAGCTATAAGTCTATTTATTCTGACGGCTTTGTCACCTCTCTCCATGTTTTGTTTTGTTTTGTTCTCTGTTTCCCCCTTCTAGACTGTGAGCACACTGTTGGGTAGGGATCGTCTCTATATATTGCCGACTTGTACTTCCCAAGCGCTTAGTACAGTGCTCTGCACACAGTAAGCACTCAACATATACGACTGAATGAATGAATAAATTCCCTCTCTTTTTTTCGTCATGGTATTTGTTAAATGCTTACTATATACCAGGCACTGTATTAAGCACTGGGGTCAATACAATCTGATCAGGTGGGGCACAATTCAGGTCCCACCAGAGCTCACAGCCATAATCTCCATTTCAAGGATGAGGTAACGGAGGCCCCGAGAAGTAATGTGACTTGCCCAAGGTGACACAGCAGACAAGTGGCGAAGTCAAGATTAGAACCCAGGACTTCTGACTCCCAGGCTCGGGCTTTTTCCAATGGACCATGCTGCTGCTTTAACTAAGCATTTACTATGTGCCAGGTGATGTTCTTAGGGATGGTGTAGATACAAGTTAATCAGGATATGAACCCCTTGAGGGCCAGGAGCCCTTTCTAAGTCTCACTGGTGTATTTTCTATGGTATTTGTTTAGTCCTTACTACATACCAGGCTACAAACCGAGCACTCAGTATATACAAGTTAACCAGATGACCCACATGGGGCTCACAATCTTAATTCACATTTCATAGGTGAAGTAACTGAAGCACAAAGAAGTAAAGTGATTTGTCCAAAGCCACACAGCTGGCAAGTGGTGGAACCAGAATTAGAACCCCAGTCCTCTGACTCTCAGGCCCATGCTCTTCCCACTAGGCAAAACTGCTATTCTTTCCCAACACTTAGCATACTGCTTGACAAATAGTAAATGCTATAATAAATTCTCAGACCACATAGCCATTAGCCACTACTAATTGGGCTCTGGATCAAACAGACACCCGTTTCCTCCGGAATCCAGCTTCCAGGACCCGCAGTATCCTCCTTTTTCAAATGGCATTTGTAAAGGGCTTTCTATGTTTCAGGCATTGTATTAAGTGCTAAGGTAGATAAAGGCTAATCAGGTTGAACACAATCCGTGTTCACAATCCACAATTCTGGCTCTACCCACAAGGCCACGCTGTGTCTCAATAATAGAACTCCTCATGCTATGAGTTATTTTAATGAAGATTAAACAGTAGTTTAATGTCAATGTTAGAGAACATAGCACAAAATGGAATTTCGTATTCTTTTTCTATAGGTTCTGGAATAAATTCTAATTTAAAACATGTATTTATATGAGAAAATCAACTCCAAGTTAAATTAAGGTCAACCTTGATATTTTGGTGATGATAATGTCATTTGCTAAGTACTTACCATGTGCCCTAAGCCTTTATTCTATCCCCCTCTAGACTGTAAGCTCGCTTTGGGCAGGGAATGTGACTGTTTATTGTTTTACTGTACTCTGCCAAGTGCTTAGTACAGTGCTCTGCACACAGTATGCATTCAATAAAAATGATTGAATTGAATGTCAAGCATTGTTCTAAGCCTGGGGTAGGTACAGGTTAATCAAGTTGGACACAGTCCCCGTCCCACATGGGGCTCATAGTCTAAGTAGGAGGGAGAACAGAATTGAAACCCACTTTACAGATAGGAAAATTCATTTTCCAGTTGAGAATTTTTACTTCTCACTCAGTTCTCCAGATTATTTAAGAAGACGTTAATAGTCTGATCGCCTTCCTCCCCACCTTCCATTCCAACACCACAACTCTCCCCAATGCCAAATCCCTCTTCCTCAGAAATCCTTTCCTGATCAGTTCACATGACCCCAATATGTCCAGCTTATTGCTTAATATAGATGGCATTCCTAACCTTAGCACTTATGCACTTACACACATTTTCATATTTTATTTAAAGATTCATTCAAATATTTTTCATCCCGATAGAATTTTGGTACTACTACTAATAAGTGTGGTATTGGTTATTCAATCAATCAGTGGTATTTATTGAGCATCTACTTTGTGCAGAACACTACACGAAGCATTTGGGATAGTACAATGTAATAGTGTTGGTAGATAGGTTCCCTGCCCACTGAGAGCTTTGTGCCAAGCTACTGTGGTAAATACAAGTTCCTCAGGATAGACACAGTCCTTGCCCCATTTGAGACTCACAGTCTAATAGGAGAGAGAACAAGTATTGAATCCTCATTTTACAGATGAGGAAACTGAGGCTCAGAGAACGTAAGTAACTTGTCGAAGGTCACACACCGGGAGATTGGCAGAGATGGGATTCGAACTCAGGTCCTCTGCCTCCTAGGCCCGTGCTCTCTCCACTAGGCATGCCACTTCCGCTTAATTCATTCATGCAACCGTATTCATTGAGGGCTTACTGTGTGCAGAGCACTGTACTAAGCGCTTGGGAGAGTATAATACAACAATAAACAGACACTTTCCCTACCAGCAACGAGCTTACAGTCTAGAAAGGGAGACAGACATTAATATAAATAAATGTATTGCAGTGCACTATATTATACCAAGATCCCATGGACTCTCCTTACCATTAGTCTTTTTGATTTGACTGATCCATGGACAATTGAACCTTCTGCTCTGGGCATCATCCGATTATTTTATTGTTGCTATTGCATGTTAATTATTAACTTCTCTCTGTGATGCCATGATCTGCTTATTTTATTGTTGTTATTGCATATTAATTGCTCAGTGCTTTCTGTGATGTCATCATCTGCTTATTTTATTGTTGCTATTACGTGATAATTGTTAACTGCTCGCTGTGCTGTCATTTGCCTCTCTGACCTCACCATGAATTATAAATTCCCCTGCTCCCATCTGTCCTTCCCATTCCTCACCTTCCCCTTCCCCTCTCCCACCCAGCTCTTTCTCTGTTTTTCCCACCCCCCACCCCTCATCCCCACCCCCTCCGAAGAATCGGTCTCTACCAGCCCCAACCCTCAACCCCTCCCTTCCACGCCTTCCTACCCTTCCTCCCCGCCCCCGCCTCATCCAGTTCTCATTCCTCATCGCCATCCCTCATACCCCCCGGCCCAGGCCGCCGCCTACTCATCGCAATCCAAACCTTCCCCACCCCTGGCACCCTTCCCCCTCCCTCCCCTCGCTCCACAGCTGCTGCCAGGTGTGGCAAATCAAACCCATGCTCCATTATAGGTAAGCTCCCTTTTGTCTTTGACCTGTTCCTATCGCGCTCAAACGTCCTCCTCTCCCTAACCGAAATTTGGCTCACCCTGGAGGACACGCTGCTCCCTCCAGCGGTGGCTTCTTCTTCTCCCACACCTCCAGACTCACCGGGAAAGGAGGAAGTGTCGACTTCCTTCTCGCACCTCAATGTCGTTTTCGCACTATCCCTCGTCCCCCTTCCCTTTCCTTCCCCTCCTTTGAATCCCATATTATTCGCCGTCAAGAATCTCCATATTCTTGTAGCCGTCATTTACCTCCTCCCTGGCCCCACCTCCAACCTTTTTCAACCATTTTGACCCTTTTCTCACCTTCCTTCTCTCCTTTTCCATGCCCATTCTGATCCTCGGATACTTCAACATCCACATGGATGTCCCTGGTGACTCCTCTGCCGCCCTCATTCTATCTCTCCATGACTCTGCCAACCTCCTGCTCCACCCCACCTCGCCCACTCACTAACTTGGTCACACCCTCAACCTCATCATCTCCTACCGCTGCACTATCTCCACCTTCACCAACTCTCTCTGGTCATAACCTTCTCACCTGCCTCCTCTCTCACACTCCCCCCCGTCAATCTATATTACATTCCCACAGAGACCTCCACTCTCCCGATCCCATTCATCTGGACCTAGCCTTCCTACCCTCTCTACCCACTCCTGTTGACAAGATTACTTCTCTCAACTCCACCATCTCTACTTAATTCGCTCGCTCCCCTTTCACTTCGTGCTCTTGCACCACTAAACCACAGCCTTGGATCACTCCCACTGTCTGCCTCCTTCGCTCCTTTGCTCTAGCTGCTGAACGCTGCTGGTGAAAGTCTAAACACCAAGCCATCCTTGTTCACTTTAAATGTATCCTTTCCTGTCTTAACTCTGCCCTCTCCTCTACCATGCCCATCAACCCCGTCAACTGTTCTGGACACTTACCTTCCTCCTCCATCCCTCATCCCCAAAGATCTGGCCACCTACTTCATTAGGAAAATTAACACCATCAGGTCTGAGCTCCCCAAAGTCACTCCACCCTTCTCTCCATCCCCTGACAGTCAGCCCTCCCCTCTAGTTTCCCATCTTTCCCAACAGTACCCTCGGATGAGAGCTCCTCCCCTGTCTCAAGAGCCACACCACTCACCTATGATTCAGACCCCATTCCCTCTCATTTTATGAAAACTCTCGCCCCCTCCCTTCTCCCCTCATTAACTTCCATTTTCAACCTCTCACCCTCCAATGGTTCCTTCCCCTCCGCCTTCAAACATACCCACGTCTCCCCCATCCTAAAGCACCCTCTCTTGACCTCACTGCCCCCTGTAGTTATCGCTCTATCTCCCTCCTACCCTTCCTTTCCAAACTCCTAGAACGAGTCGTCTACACCCGCTGCCTCGAATTCCTCACCAGCACCCCTCTCCTAGACCTCCTCCAATCTAGTTTCTACACCCCACTGAAACTGCCCTCTCAAAGGTCACCAGTGACCTCCTCCTTGCCTGTATATCTATATCTATATCTATATATAGATATAGATGTAGATATAGATATAGATATTTACTACTCTATTTATTTATTTATTTTACTTGTACATATCTATTCTATTTTTTTTTATTTTGTTAGTATGTTTGGTTTTGTTCTCTGTCTCCCCCGTTTAGACTGTGAGCCCACTGTTGGGTGGGGACTGTCTCTATATGTTGCCAACTTGTACTTCCCAAGCGATTAGTACAGTGCTGTGCACACAGTAAACGCTCAATAAATACGATTGATTGATTGATTGATTGATTGACTGATTGCCAACTCCAACGGCTCCTACTCTATACTAATCCTCTTCGACCTCTCAGCCTCCTTCGACACTGTGGACCATCCCTTTCTTCTCAACACGCTATCCAACCTTGGCTTCACAGACTCCGTCATCTCCTAGTTCTCCTCTTATCTCTCTGAACATTCATTGTCAATCTCCTCTGCCGCTAATCTCCTCATTTTGCTTCGTTCTCTCCTGTCCCGCTGTCGACCCCTGGCCCACGTCCTGCCTCTGGCCTGCAATGCCCTCCCTCCACACATTTGCCAAACTAGCTCTCTTCATCCCTTCAGAGACCTACTTAGAGCTCACCTCATCCAGGAGGCCTTCCCAGACTGAGCCCCCCTTTTCCTCTTCTCCTCTTCCTCCTCCCCTCCCCTTCGCCCCTTTTTCCCTACCCCCTTCCCCTCCCCACAACACTTGTGCATATTTATATATTTTATTACTCTATTCATTTTATTAATGACGTGTATATCTATATGATTCTATTTATTCCGATGGTATTGACACCAGTCTACTTGTTTTGTTTTGTTGTCTGTCTCCACCTTCTAGACTGTGAGCCTCCTGTTTGGTAGAGACCGTCTCTCTATGTTGCCGGTTCGTACTTCCCAAATGCTTAGTACAGTGCTCTGTACACATTAAGCTCTCAAAAATACGATTGAATGAATAGTAAGCGCTTGGGAAACAGAGTTGATAGACATGTTGCCTGTGAACAAGGCGTTTACAGTTTACTGGGAGAATAAACTAAAATGACCAAACAAAGATATGTATGAAAAGATCTTGGAACATGGATTCCTGAGACCCCTTCACCACTCCAGGAAAATGATGCTTAGTCACGTACACCTGTACGTGACCCAGCCTTATAAATATTTTTATGATTTTTGTTAATGATAATGATAGTGGTATTTATTAAGCACTGTTCTATGCGCTGGGGTGGATACAAACTAATCAGGTTGGACACAATCCCTGCCCCAGATAGGGCTCACAGCCTTAATCCCCAGTTTTAAATGAGGTAACCGAGGCCCAGAGGAGTTAAGTGACTTGCCCAAGGTCACACAACAGACATGTGGTGGAGCTGGGATTAGAACCCAGATCGTTCGGATTCCCTGGTCTGTACTCTTTCCACTAGGTCAAGCACTTACTATGTGTTAAGCACTGTTCTAAGCACTGGAGTAGGAACAAGTCGATCAAACTGGACATAGTCCCTGTCCCACGTGGGGTTCACAGTCTAAGCGAGCTCCTCCGCCGCTTGTCTGCTGCGTGACTTTGGGCAAGTAACTTCACTTCACTGTGCTTCAGTTAACTCATCTGTATAATGGGGATTAAGCCTGCGAGCTCCATGTTGGACACGGACCGTGTCCAATCTAATTACCTGGATTCTGCCCCCATTGCTTTGTACAGTGTCTGTCACAGAGTAAGCACTAAACGATACTATGGGACAAAAACAATGAAAAAAATGGCTCACTTAGATTAAGACAGGATAGGATCTTTTGCCATTAGGTAGTCTACAACGCCCACGGTGGCTGGTCCAGCTATTGTGCAGCTCCAGTGAGGCCTGGACATTCAAAGGACTCTGGGTAAAAGGACTGACATTCCCTGCCCACGCCTGATTCTGCCTCATCCTCTCCCCAGAACCAACAGCCTACCTGGCATCCGTACCCCAGGGTAACTTTCTGCTGAGCTAGAATTTGGATGGAAGCCAGAAATCGAAATGTTGAACCCAAGTTGGCTACGTTAACGGTTTCCCGTAGCAATGCATCTTCCCTGAAGCGGGCTTCAGTTTCCACATCTGTAGAATGAGCACAGCAGCTACAGTTCTCAGACGGGACATTAAGATGCTACCACAATGGTGGGATGGAAGGCCGTAAGTCAGAAATCAGCTCTCCTGATCACGAAGAGAGGCAGGACTGAGACCAAGGGCTCTTTCTCGGCTTCTGAGATGCAGAGGCCAGATTAGGGTCGGAGGTGAAATTTTAGGGCAAGTTAACTGGGGTCCTGGGGAAAAAGGCTAAAAGCAAACCTCTGATTAGACCCAGTAGACAATGAGGTTGAAAACTTCTCTGTGGGGTGGTGGTTTTGGGGAGCAGAGGGATGGAGAGGAGGGAGGTGCTGCTGACCTGTTGGTATTTTCTTTGGTCCCCAGAGATCCAGGAGGCGAGAGGCTCAAGTAGACAGGGCAGGGAATCAAATCATAGAATTGCATTGCCTGAAGCAACCTCAAAGGGTCATTCCTTCCATCCCTCTCTGGTGACGTTTTATTGTGCTCAGGGCAGGACAAATGCTGCCATTCTGACCTCTGAACCCAATCACGGTATAACTTTCTTTTTTTCCTTGACTCCTGTCTTTCATTCAACCCACGTATTCGACCATTATTAAATCCTGTCAGTCCCATCTTCACAATATCGCTAAAATCCACCCTCTCCTCTCCACCCAAACGCTACCACCTTAATACAGTAACTCATCCTATCCCGCCTGGATTACTGCATCAGCCTCCTTGCTGACCTCCAGGCCTCCTGCCTCTCCCCACTCCAGTTCATACGTAATTCTGCTGCCCGGATCATTTTTCTACAAAAACGTTCAGTTCGTGTTTCTCCACTCGTTAAGAAACTCTAGGGTTGCCCACCTACCTCTGCATCAAACAAAAACTCCTCTCCATTGGCTTTAAAGCACTTCATTACCTTGCCCCCTCCTACCTCACCTTGCTACTCTTCTACTACAAACCAAGCCCACACACTTCGCTCCTGTAATGCCAACTTTCTCACTGTACCTCTATTTCGTCTATCTCACCTCTGACCCATTTCCCATGTCTCGCCTCTGGCCTGGAATTCTTTCCTTCCTCAATTCCAATAACTCTCCCCTCCTTCAAAGCCTTATTGAGGCACATCTCCTCCAGGAGGCCTTCCATGATTAAGAGATCCTTTCCTTTTTTCCCACACCCTTCTGAATTGCCCTGAAATTGCTCCCTTTGTTCTTCCCCCCTCCAAGGCCCTCAGTACTCATGTACATATCTGTAAGTAATTTGCTTGTATTAATGTCTGTCTCCCTCAGCTCTGGACTGTAAACTCTTTGTGGGTAGGGAATGTGCCTGCTTATTGTTGCATTGTACTCTTCCAAGCGCTTAGTACTGTGCTCTGAGCACAGTAAGCCCTCAATAAATATGATTGAATCAGTGAATATTGTTAAGTGCTTACTATTGGCCAAGCACTGAACTAAGCACTGGGGTAGATACAAGAAAAGCAACTCCCAAATGGGACTCACAGTCTAAGTAGGAAGGAGAACAAACACTGAACACCCATTTGCATATGAGCGAACTGAAGCCTAGAGAAGTTAAGTGACTTGCCTAAGGTCACACAGCAGGCATATGGTGGAAACGGAATTAGAACCCAGGTCTCTGACTCCCAGGGCAGGGTTCTTTCCAGTAGATCATGCTGTCTCTCTCTAGATCATCAAACCAATTCTCCCCTCTACTGTTCAGGAAGGAAGAGTTGGTTCTCCTGCCATCGGTAGGAGAAGAAGCAATATTTTTCCCCAGAACCACTCATGTCTTTACCTCCAGTTTCATTTTGGCATAAGTGAGCTTCAGGTTTAGCTAACCTGAGACTCCCTCCCCTTGATATGCACCAGACAGCCACTCTCTCCATCTTCAAAGTCTTATTAAATGTGCATCTCCTCAAAAATGTCTTCCCCAAAGAAACCCTCTTTTCCCTGACTCTCTCTTCTGCGCCACCTATGCACTTGGATCTGTGATGTTTGGGCATTTATTATCTGCCCCACTCCCAATCACACAACACGTCTGTGTATATCTTTAAATTTTATATTATAAGTTATTTGTTTATATTAATTTCTGTCATTCCCATCTAGATTGTAAGCTCGTTGTGGACCGGGAACATATCTACCGACCCTGTTATGTTCTACCCTCCCAGGTATTTTGTACAGTGTTCTGCACACAGTAAGCACTCAATAAATGCCATTGATGATGAGATAGACAGAAGGTGTAAGTGCTCTGGATGTGAAGGAAATGGAGGTGACAATCAGAGTAATAAAAATAATTATTCATTCATTCATTTCAATCTTATTTATTGGGACCTTACTGTGTACAGAACACTGTAGTAAGCACTTGGAAAGTACAATTCAACAGCACATAGAGAAAATCCCTGCCCACAACGGGCTCGCAGTCTAGAAGGGGAAAGTGAGCAATCATAATAGTGACATTTGTTAAGCACTTCTTATGTACCAACCACTGAAATAAGCGCTGGGGTACATGCAAGATGATCAGGTCCCATATGGGACTCAGAGAGTAAGTAGGAGGGAGAACGGGGATTGAATCCTCAATTGGCTGATGAGGTAACTGAGGCATAGAGAGGTTAAGCAACTTGACCTGGATGGGCTCCTCCCTGCCCCCGTTTTACAAATGGAGATACGGAGGAGGAGAGGGAGGTGGTGACGGGGTCTGAACTCTACTACAGGTGAGCCTCTGGGGTGTTCATTTGGGAACCGGCAGGCAGGGATAAGCATCCTAAGGGCTGGAGGAATTGCAGGGAGCTGGTCACTTGATGGAGGTCCTCAACTCTCCCCCAATCAGTGGTATTTATTTAGTGCTTACAATGTGCACAGCACTATTCTAAGCACTGGGGTTTTCTCAGGTTGGACACCGTCCCTATCCCACATTGGCTTGCTGCTCCCGGAAGGAACATCTCCTCAGAGCGCCGCCATAGACGCCCGGGACTCCGTTCCCGAGAGGCCCGCCCGCCATCACACCGCGCGGCCTTGCTGCTCCCGGAAGGAAGGCTCCTCTCCTCAGAGCGCCCCCATAGACGCCCCCTGCCTCCCCCCGACACCGCTTAGGCAACCGTCCTTAAAGTGCCTCCCATACCCCCCTTCCCGGTCCGGACCTGACTGACTCTCCCCGCTCCCTCCCCCGGGAAAAAGGCTCTTGCTATCACCAAGTTACATTAATGACAACATCATTCGCACCTACTCAGCCCTCCCATGCTACTTGGCTGTTCACTAGGTATATCTGCTCCCTGACCCCTCTTAACAGGTCCACCCTACTCCAGCACATAATAGCTTATATCTGCTCTCTGTAACAGCATTATCTGCCTATTTTATTATCTTATTATTGCCATAGTATGTTAATCGTTACCTACCCTCTGTGATGCCATCGTCTATTCATATTATTACTACTGTTTTATCGATTCTTCATCTCAATTGTTAACCTCCTACTGTGCTCTCAATTGCCCTGCTGACTTCACCATGAACTTTCAATTCCCTTGCTCCCAACTGCCATTCCCCTTCCTCATCTTCCCCTTGCCCTCTCCCACCCAGATTTTTCCCTCCCTCTCCCCCCCCCCACTCCCCTCACCCCCTACCCAGGATCCCTCTGTACCAGCGCCAATCCTCAACTCCTCCCTCTCAGGCCCCTCCCTCCCCTCCTCCCCGCCCGCACCCCATCCCAGTTCTCCTTTCCCATCACCACCACTCTTCCCACTCTCCCCACCTAGGCCCCCGCCAACCCATCCCAATCCAAACACTCCCCACCCCTCGCACCCTTCCCCCTCCCTCCCCTCCCTCCCCGGTGCTGCCAGGTGTGGCCTCTGGAACCCCCTCTCCGTTATAGATAAACTCCCTTTCATCCTGGACCTATTCCTTCCCAGCTTTCTACTCCTGCTCGCCCTAAATAAAACATGGCTGTCTACGGACGACAGGGTCTCTTCTGCTGCTCGCTCCGGTGGGTGCAGCTACTTCTCCTACTCCCCCAGACTAACCGGAAAAAGAGGAGGTGTCGGTTTCCTCCTCGCCCCCAATGTCGCTTTCGCACTATCCCTCCTCCTCCTTCCCTTTACTTCCCATCCTTTGAAGACCACATTATTCGCCTCTACCACCCCCTACAAATTCTTGTAGCCGTCATCTACCTCTCCTCCCGGCCCCACCTCCAACATCTTTAGCGATTTTGACCCCTACCTCACCTTCTTTCTCTCCTTTTCCATGCCCACTCTGATCCTCGGAGACTTCAACATCCACATGGATATCCCTGGTGACTCCTCTGCCGCCCGCCTTCTATCTCTCCGTGACGCTGCCAACCTCCTGCTCCACCCAGCCTCGCCCACTCTCCAACTTGCTCACACCCTCGACCTCATCATCTCCTACCGCTGCACTACCTCCACCCTCACCAACTCTGAAATCCCTCTCTCTGATCATAATCTTCTCACCTGCCTTCTCACTCACACAACTTTCACCGGTAACTCCATAGTACTCCCTCACAGAGATCTCCGCTCTCTTGACCGCATCTATCTTTCTGAGCACCTCACACCCCACCTCGCCTCCGTCTCCTCTCTACCCCATCTCGATCATCAGATTACTGCTCTCAGCTCTACCCTTTCTACTCAGCTAGACTCGCCTGCTCGCTCCCCTTTCCCTTCGCCGCTCTCGTACCACTAACCCACAGCCCTGGATCACTGCCACTGTCTGCCTCCTACGCTCTTATGTTTGAGCTGCTGAACGCTGCTGGCGAAAGTCTTAACACCATGGCAACCTCGTTCACTTCAGGTTTCTCCTTTCCAGCCTTAACTCAGCCCTCTCCTCTGCCAGACAAAATTATTTCTCCTGCCTTATTGACACCCATGCCCATCATCCCCGTCAGATCTTCCGTACATTCAACTCCCTTCTCAGGCCCCCGGTTCCTCCCCCTCCTCCTTCCCTCACCCCCAACGATCTGGACTCCTACTTCGTTAATAAAATTAAATCCATTTGGTCTGACCTCAACAAAGTCACTCCCCCCCACCCTTCTCCAACCCCCCGGCTCTCAACGCTCTCTGCTACTCTCCCATCCGTCCCAGCAGTATCCTCAAAGGAGCTCTGTTTCCTCCTCTCAAGTGCTGCTTCGGCCGCCTGTGCTTCTGACCCCATTCCCTCTCACCTCATGAAATCTCTCATTCCGTACCTTCTCCCGTCCTTAACTTCCTTCTTCCACCGCTCACTCACCACTGGTTCCTTCCCTTGTGCCTTCAAACATGTCCACGTCTCCTCCATCCTAAAAAAAACCCTCTCTTGACCCCACCTCCCCTTCTAGTTATCTCCCTATCTCCCTTCTACCGTTGCTTTCCAAACTCCTTGAAGGAGTTGTCTACACGTGCTGCGTAGAATTCCTCAACGCCAACTCTCTCCTCGACCCCCTCCAATCTGGCTTCCATCCGCTACATTCCAACGAACCCGCCCTCTCAAAGGTCACCACCGACCTCCTGCTTGCCATCTCCAATGACTCACACTTTATCCTAATCCTCCTCGACCTCTTAGCTGCCTTCAACACTGTGGACCACCCACTTCTCCTCAACACGCTATCCAACTTTGGCTTCACAGACTCTGTCCTCTCCTGGGTCTTCTCTTACTTCTCTGGCCATTCATTCTCAGTCTCTTTCGTGGGCTCCTCCTCCCCCTCCCATCCTCTTACTGTAGGGGTTCCTCAAGGGTCAGTTCTTGATCCCCCTCTGTTCTCTACCTACATTCACTCCCTTGGTGAACTCATTAGCTCCCACGGCTTCAACTATCATCTCTACGCTGATGGCACCCAAATCTACATTTCTGCCCCTGCTCTCTCTCCCTCCCTTCAGGCTCGTGTCTCCTCCTGCCTTCAGAGCATCTCCATCTGGATGTCTGCCCGCCATCTAAAACTCAACATGTCCAAGACTGAATTCCTTATCTTCCCTCCAAAACCCTGCCCTCTCCCTGACTTTCCCATCCCTGTAGGCGGCACTACCATCCTTCCCGTCTCACAAGCCCGCAACCTTGGTGTCATCCTCGACTCCGTTCTCTCATTCACCCCTCACATCCAACCCGTCCCCAAAACCTGCAGGTCTCACCTCTGCAACATAGCCAAGATCCGCCCTTTCCTCTCCATCCAAACCGCTACTTTGCTGGTTCTATCTCTCATCCTATCCCGACTGGATTACTACATCAGCCTCATCTCTGATCTCCCATCCTCCTGTCTCTCCCCACTTCAGTCTATACTTCACGCTGCTGCCCGTATCATCTTTGTGCTTAAGTACTCTGGGCATGTTACCAGTCAACCTTCGCATCAGGCAAAAAAACTCCTCACCCTCGGCTTCAAGGCTCTCCATAATTTCGCCCCCTCCTACCTCACCTCCCTTCTTTCCTTCTACAGCCCAGCCCGCACCCTCTACTCCTCTACCGCTAACCTCCTCACTGTGCCTCGTTCTCGCCTTTCCCGCCGTCGACCCCCGGCCCACATCCTCCCCCTGGCCTGGAATGCCCTCCCTCCGCACATCCGCCAAGCTATCTCTCTTCCTTCCTTCAAATCTCTACTGAGAGCTCACCTCCTCCCGGAAGCCTTCCCAAACTATGCCCCCTCCTTCCTCTCCCCCTTCTCCCTCTTTCCTCCCCCGCCTTACCTCCTTCCCCTCCCCACAGCACCTGTATATATTATTGTACATTTTTATTACTCTATTATACCTGTAGGTATTTACTATTCTACATATTTTATTTTGTTAATATGGGTTGTTTTTTTGTTTGTCTCCCCCTTCTAGACTGTGAGCCCGCTGTTGGGTAGAGACCGTCCTTATATGTTGCCAACCTGTACTTCCCAAGCACTTGGTACAGTGATCTGCACACAGTAAGCGCTCAATAAATACGATTGAATGAATGAATGCTTCTATTTTATGAGTGCTTACTGTGTGTAGAGTGCTGTATGTAATATGTACTTGAGAGAATACGGTTTAACAGTGTTGGTAAACACATGGTCCCTGCCCTCATTGAGCTTAAGGTCTTGAGGGAAATTCGAAATCGAGCAGTCCCTCCATATGATTAGATCTACTTTGTGTCCACACTAGAGATGAGAGAAGCTGCGTGTCTTGTTGGAGAGAGACCGGGCCTGGGAATCAGAGGATCTGGGGTGTATTCCCAGTTCCAACTTTTGTTTGCAGTGTGACCTTGGGCAAATTTTTCTTCACTTTTCTGGGCCTCAGTTTCCTTATCTGGAAAACGAAGACTCACTACATTTTCTACCTTCCACTCACACTTTGAGCCTCTAGTGGGACAGGTACTGTGTCTGGCCTGGTTATCTTGTAATTATCCAAGTGCTTAGTACTGTGGTGGGCATAAACTGCCACAATTATTTTGTTGAGGTAGGATGAAATAAAATGACTTGAAAATTAATAATGATAACTGTGGTATTTTAAAAACACTTACTATGTTCCCAGTATTGAAGTAAGCACTGGGGTAGATGCATTACAAGCAGGTCAGAAACAGTCCTTATCATACCTTGGGCTCAGAGTGTGAGGGGGAGGGAGAATAGGTAGTGAGTCCCCATTTTCCAGATGAGAAAACTGAGGCCCAGAGAAGTGAAGTGATTTGTCCATAACCACACAACAGACAAGTGGCAGGGTCAGTATTGGAACCGAGGTCTGATTAGCTTGTATCTACCTCAGTGCTTAGTACAGTGTCTGGCACATCATAACTGCTTAACAAATACATTTAAAAAATGGCAAAGCCGGGATCAGAACCCAGGTCCTCTGACTCCCAGGCCCGGGCTCCTTCACTAGACCACGTAACTTCTCTTACAGTGTCCATAGACGGTGAGAGCATCCTGCTCGTCTGTGTGATCTCCATCTTGCCAAACAGACAGCATTCACTCTCACCCACCACCTCCCAGAGCTGGCTGGTTTTACTATGAGTGACTCCTGCCCAGGGCTCAGGTGAGGACCATCAACACCATCCTCAGAGGACAAAGGGTGGGACGTCGTCATCGTCAATTCCTATCGAGGCGTTTCCCGATTAATAACGACTCAATGGATATATTTTCTCCAGAACGTCACATCTTCACTATGTCTGTAGTCATTCTGGTGTGTCTATCCATACAGTTTTCTTGGTACAAATATGGATATGGTTTACCATTGCCTTCTTCCACACAGCAAAAACTTGAGTCTCTTTGACTCTTTCCAATGCTACTGCCACCCCACACGGGTGAATCAACTTTGTCTCATGTTTCAGTTTAGACCTTCCCATTTTGGGTAACCCTAGCGAGAGAGTATCGCTCAATGGCATCGGTAGAGTGCAAATGACTTAGAGTTGGCTGCCTGGAATGGAAATATCGCTGGGTTGTTCTTGAATTCGTATTTGCTGTTGTGACTGTGCTGGCATGCCCACCTCCCTCCTGTCTCCCCCATGATGACAGGAAGTTTTCTGCAATCAGCCATTGCCTTAACTACTGCATCAGTCTTTCACTGACCTCCTAGCCTCCTGTCTCTCCCCACTCCAGTCCACACTTCATTCGCTAAGTCCGTGTCTCCCCACTCCTCATGAACCCTCAGGGATTGCCCATCCACCTTCGTATCAAACAGTAACTCCTTACCACATGGCTTGAAAGCACTTAACCACCTTGCCCCCTCCTACCTCACCTCACTGATCTACCACAACCCAGCCCACACACGTTGCTCCTCTAGCGCCAGCCTACTCACCTTGATCATCTGTAAAATGGGGACTGGGACTGGGACCCTCACGGGACAAGGACTGCGTCCAGCACGATTTGCTTATACCTGCCCCAACGGTTAATAAAGTGCTTGGCACATGGTAAGCGCTTAACAAATACTTGCCTTGATCTCATCTATCTCACCACCACCCCTTGACCACATCCTGTCTCTGGCTAGAAACACTCTCCCCCGTCAGATCCGGCAGATGACCAGTCTCTCCACCTTCAAAGCCCTATGAAAATCCGATAGTGTAGTGGATAGAGCGCAGGCCCGGAAGCCTTTAGGCTCACTGTGAGGAGAGAACATAATAATGATTTTGGAATTTGTTAAGCCCTTAGTGTGTACCTGTGACTGTACTATGCGCTGGGGTAGATAGAAACAAATCGGGTTGGGCACAGCCCATGTCCCACATGGGGCTCATTGTCTTAATCTCCATTTTACAAATGAATCAACTGAGGCACAGAGAAGTCGAGTGACGCCCAAGGTCACACAGCAGACAAGTAGTGGAGGTGGAATTAGAACCCAGGTCCTCTGACTCTCAGGTTCAGGCTCTCTTCACTAGGCCGTGTGGCGTGCTGTATAGTTTGTATTTCATTTGCCTATTTACCTCTTTTCATTAACCGAAGCAAACTCTAAGGCAGTAGAATTTCAGAATATAAAGCAATTGCAAATTCTCTCCCAATTGAGGAAGGCAACAATTTACTTAAGGGAAGCGACCCTTTGCTTAAGGGAGGTGCTTTTTCTCAAACAAATTCCTTTTGAATCTTCCAATGTCATAGCTCCAGCCCCCTATATTTCCTGCAACTGAGTGACTTCAAGAAGCTTAGGGAAGAGGAAAGGATTAAAAACACCAGACCAGTAAAACTACTATACCTGTGGAGCTACCCAAATTCAGTTCGGAATTTCTCTTCGCAATGCACAATACACATCATCATAACACTTTCCCTTTCATTCTAACATAACTCAGTCTACAAACATTTTCACAGACACAGGGTACAGCCAATCCCTCCCGCTCAAATGAGGTGTCAATTTCCACCCCCCAGGAGAAGTGCCTAATACTTTCTTCAACGTTCTCATTCCTTTCTGAGACATAGGGATTGCCTCTCATCTATATTCACTCCCACATTCTCTCCTTAGCGATAAACCTTCAGGCTTTTCATTTGTTTCCTTCTTCACAACCTATTCTCATTCCTGTGCCAAGGTGACCCTGGGTATAGACAATCCCAAGGTCAAAATGCTATCTGAGATGCAAATTCTCTGGCCGGAGGGGGCGGGGTGGAAAGATAGGCGTCCCTCACCTCCAACCAAATAAGGTATGGGGGATGAAAGGGGTGGAGATTGAGCAAGTAGAGGACGGAAGCCGGGACGGCCCAAGCCACAGGTAATATAAATATCTGTCACCTCTGACCTTCTGCGCGGAACACCTAGACGCGAAGTAGCCGCAGCAGCGGCCCACTTGTCTTTCTCTACCCAGAACGCCAGACGCCCGCTCTGCAACCAGGAGTAACCCACTGAGGGAAGGGCCGCGGGACGGGTGACTGACTCTCCAAACTCTCGTGGGTGGGACCCAGGTGCCCCGCTGAGGATGGGGAACATAACTGAATTCCTCCCGTGTAGGGAGAACACATGGTAAGGGCTAGCCATGTGTTGACAACACATTGTCAACATTGTCATTATTGAATTTATTAAGAATTAACTTGCAAAAGACTGCCAGGTGCTGAAGTACAAACTAATCTGATCGGACATGTTTCCTGATCAGATTGCAAGAGAAGGAGGGAACACAAATTGAATCCTGATTTTACAAAGAAAGCCAAAGAGTTACATGGCTGGACCAAGGTCATACAGCAGGCCGGTGGCAGAACCGGGCAGACCTTTCAGGTCTCATGTGTCATGTGCTACTTATTGTATGCAGAGCACTGTACTAAGCCCTCGGGAGTGTACAATAGAATAAAATAACAGACACATTCCCTGCCCTCAATGAACTGACAGTCTAGAGGATGTGCGAGGTATTAGAGAAGGGAAGAGTGCGGGCTGGGTTGTAGTAGAAGAGAAGCGACGTGAGGTAGGAGAAGGCATAGGGCAGCGTGGCTTAGTGGATAGAGTATAGGCTTGGAAGTCAGAAGGATCTGGATTCTAATCCCAGCTCTGTCGTATGTCCCCTCATCATTGGCTTTAAAGCACTCAGTCACCTTACCCCCTCCTACATCACCTCGCTACAATCCTACTAAAACCCAGCCCGCACACTTTGTTCCTCTAATGCTAGCCTTCTCACTGTACCTCAGTCTCATCTATCTAGCCACCGGCACTTCCCCCTCATTCTACCTCTGACCTGGAACGCCCTCCTTTCTCATATCAATCAGATAATTGCTCTTCCTCACTCCTAAACCCTATTGAAAGCACATCTCCTCCACGAGGCCTTCCCTGACTAAGACCTACTCTCCTCTTCTCCCACTCCAATCTGCGCTGTTCTTCTCTCCCACCCCCACAGCATATATATAATTATATATATATATATATATGTACGTATATGTATATATATATGTATATCATTTATTTATTTCTGTATTTAGTCATTTGTTAATATTGATGTCTATCTCCCCCTCTAGACGGTGAGCTTGTTGTGGACATGAACGTTTCTGTTTGTGATTATTTTGTACTCTCCCAAGTGCTCAGTACAATGCTTTGCACACAGAAAGCGCTCAATAAATGCTAGTGAATGAATGAATGTCTACTGTGTGACCTTGGGCAAATCACTCAACTTCTCTAGACCTCAGTTACCACATATTTAAAATGAGGATTAAGAATGTGAGTCCCATGTGAGACACATGGACACAGGGAATGTGTCCAAAATGATGGACTTGTATCTATCCTAGCGTTTAGAACAGTGCTTGGCACATAATAAGCACTTAACAAGTTCCATTATTATTAAAGTTATTGAGTACTTTAAAGCCACTTTGTTCTTTTTTTCAAGTAAGACCTTCGTAGCAAAATTAGAGTCAGGGATGAATCACAGAAGGTAGAGGTCTGCAAGAATCTGGAAGATGTAGTTTGTTTCCTTTGCCTGTTATGTGGCTGGAGGCATTGAGTCTTGACTCCTTTCCCCTTCATAGCTGACAGACTACCTAACCCCACTTCAAAGCCTTATTAAGACCACATCTCTAAGAAGCTTTCCCCAACTAACCCCTCATTTCTATTTCTCCCACACCCCTTCTGCATCGCGCTTCCTCTTGAATTTGCAACCTTTATTCACTCCTCCCTCAGTCCCACAGCACATGTTCTTTATCTGTAGTTTATTTATATTAATGTCTTTCTCCTCCTCTAGATTGTAAGATACTTGTGGATAGGGAACGGCTCTGCTAATTATTGTATTGTGCTTTCCCACGCACTTAGTACAGTGCCCTACACACAGTAAACCCTTAACCAATACCATTGATTGAGTCGGAGGCTGCTTCTGACGTACTGTCTTTCATATTTCCCGGCTTTGTGAAAGAAAAGTCTCTTCTCCCCATTCCCTTTCCCTAAAACATCCTCACCCCTCCTATGATTCTTTCTACCCCTTAATGCTAATGCATCTTTGGCTTCTATCCTCCTCCTCGGTCATCCTTTCCCACTGGCCCATTTTTCTTTCCTTTAATCCCATAATTCCCCAGGGCGACACACACCCAGTTATCGAAATGAAACGTTGAGGCATATCTACTACTGAGCTTCTATTTGCGGCGTCAATTATTTGGTTTTCCTCATTTTTTTTCCATTTCAGATCATATCTGTTTCTTTCGAGAAGCAGCATGCTCTCGTGGATTGAGCACGAACCTGGATTCTAATCCCCATTCTGCCACTTGTCTGCTGTGAAACCTTGGGTAAATCACTTCACTTCTCTGGACCTCAGACACCTCATCTGTAGAGACTGTGAGCCCTATGTGGAACAGGGATTATGTCCAAACTGATTTGTGTGATCCTTGGTGTGATCCTTAACTCCGCTCTCTCATTGACCAATGAGAGATTGGTATCCAATCCGTCACAACAGCCTGCCAGTTTCACTTTCACAACATCGCTAAGATCCTCCCTTTCCTCTCCATGTAAACCACTACAATGTTAGCACAATCACTCATGATATCCTGACTGGATTACTGCATCAGCATCCTTTCTGTCCTCCCAACCTCATGTATTTCCCCACTTTTGTCTATACTTCACTCTACTGACCAGATTATCTTTCTAGAGAAGCATTCTGGGCATGTTATCACCCTCCTCAAAAATCTCCAGTGGCTGCCTATCAACCTCGGTATCAAGCAAAAACTCCTCACTATTGGCTGCAAAGTTCTCTATCACCTTGCTCCCTCCCACCTCACCTCCTTTATCTTCTACATCACAGCCCGCACACTGTGCTCCTCTGGTGCTAACCTTCTCACTGTGCCTTGTTCTCGCCTGTCCCGCCTTTGACCCCTGGCTCACATCCTACCTCTGGCCTGGAATGCCCTCCCTACACAAATCTGGCAAGCAACCACACTCCCACCATCCAAAACCCCACTTAAAGCTCACCTCCCCCAAGAGGGCTTCCCAGGCTAAGCTCCTTTTTCCTCAGCTCCCTTCTTCTCCCCATCTCCCCAACCCACCCCCTTTGCTCTACCCCCACTCCTCAGCACTTGTTTATATATGTGCATATCTACAATTCTATTTTTTTATATTGAGTTTGTTTGCTTGTTTTGATGGGCATATATCTATAATGCTACTTATTTATATTGATGCTATTGATGCCTGTTCATTTGTTTTGATGTATGTCCCCTCACTTATAGACTGTAAGCCTGTTGTGGGCAGGGATTGTCTCTATTGCTGATTTGTACTTTCCAAGGCCTTAGTACAGTGCTCTGCACACAGTAAGCACTCAATATATTAGCTCGAATAAATAAATAGTTTGAATGTTCTCCAGAGCTTAGTACGGTGCCTGGTACATAGTAAGCCCTTAACGAATACCATGAAAAAAACAAAAAGACTAATTGAATCCCCATTTTACTGATGAGGAAACTGAGGCCCAGAAAACCAAAGTGACGGGCCCAAGGTCACAAAGCAGGCAGGTGGCAGAGCCGGGATTCTCAGGCTTGGGCTCTTAAAACTAGACTAGGCTGCTTCTCCTGTCTTGTGCTGGGGTCACCGAAGTCCACGAGCAGCTCTGAAGTCAGAAATCGTTTTCACTGTGACCCAACCTACCTACTTCAACAGGTTACAACTCTGCTGTATTGAATTCTTTCAAGCACTTAACACAGTGCTCTGCATACAGTCAACGCTCAACAAATACCGAGGTGTTGGAGTGGAGAGGAGTTCCTGAGGCAGAGGGTGGATGTATATATGAGCTGAACAGAAGGGGGCAAATTGGCATTACCATGGAGGGAGGGAGAGTTGGGTAGACGTTATGGAGGGAAATCAGATATGTTGTTTCAGAATACTGCTGCCATCACTCAGCCGGCCCTGCTGAATAGCCATCTGCTGCCTTGGCTCCCTGTTAGATCCTTCCAGCTGACGTAACACCTCCATTTCGCTGTTCCTCCTCTGGATCCTTCTACATCCGTGGCAATGATTGGTAAGTGGCCCTGCCCTCGTGGTCCGATTCCTTGAACAGGGCAGGGACGGGGTGGAGCCAGAAACAATTCTTCCCATACTGCCCGTGCTGCTCTGCCAACGACCAGTTTCCACTCCTCTGTGCGGAACACGGGAGGCCTGAGTACTGGGCTGGAGTCAGGCTGGGTAGACCAGCCAGCTCTGGGCGAGGGTGGGTGAGAATGAATATTGTCTCTCTGGACATTGTTGGATATGAATTGTGTCAGAGGAGGGCAGCCTGCTAGATCGTGTGACTACATCTGCTCCTCCGAGGAATGGGGAAGCCCTTTTATGTCCAGTTAGAGCAGAGCCCTTGTTCTGGCCTCCTCATTCAGACCCTTGATCCTGCTTCCTCTCTCTCCTCTTTTCCCTACTTACTGCCCTCGTTTCAGGATAGTTTAGCCAACCCTTCTTTCCCCATGTTTTGGCCTGGGTCTTCTTCCTGAAAACAGATCTGCTTCACTTAAGAAAATCTCCCCCAACGGGAGGGTTTGTGTGTGATCTCTTCCCTGCCTGTGTCTCTGATTTCTGAAAGGAGAATCTATTATCTCGGCCATGGCCTCGAGGAGACGCTCGAGGAAGCTCCAGGGTTGATTTGCATGTGTGATAGTGACCCCTTCCATAGATAATGGACAATGATTGGAGAATCGAGGAACGAACCAGCCCTGAAGTCCTGGACCCAGGCTCTCCATCGGAATGAGGGGCTCCACATGAGGAGCTCTCAGAGGGAGGGGAGTAAATCTGGAGAACTGAAAAACAGGAGAATGGCAAAAATTTCGGCCAGCGTTTCCAGATGTTCCGGTACCGGGAGGTGTCCGGGTCCTGTGAAGCCCTGGTGCAGCTGCGGGAGTGGTGCCATCTGTGGCTGAGGCCGGAAGTGGAACTGCTGGTGTTGGACCAGTTCCTGACCATTCTGTCCACCGTCAGGTGCGGATCCAGTGCCCTGAGAACGAGGAGGAGGCCATGGCCATAGTGGAAGATTTACAGGAAGATGTCAGTGGGTGAGAGGGGAAACGGATGTATGGGAGTGGGCTGCGTGACCCGCAGGTGGATTTGAGGACGTCTCAGCTGAAGGAACGTAAAAAACCCGTGGGTCTTTCCCTGGATCCCATTCTGGTTCTTTTCTTCTCCTGACTGCGCCTGTCCATGCCTCTAAAGACGAGGAGAGGCTTTCTCTCCTGCTGCAAACCAAATCCAGTGTGACAGTACTGGCCCCGGGATTCCCCTCCTGAAAAGTAAGCCGAGTTTCCCCTTTCCCCTAATGGGCTTGGAGGAGTCCAGGTTTCCCCTTTGTCTTCACCTGAGAGCCCCCTACGGTCCCTAATCCCCATATGACAGATTTTCTGAAGTTTTCTATGGTATTTCTTAGGCGTTTACTGTGTGACAAGCACTGAACTAACTGCTGGTGTAGGTTAATCAGGTCGGACACAGTCCCTGTCCCAAACAATCGAAGTAGGAGGAAGAGCAAGTATTGAATCCCCCTTTTTCAGATGAAGAAATTGAGGCACAGAGAAGTTAAATATCTTCACATTTAGGCTACAAATTCGTTGTGAGCCAGGAACGTGTCTGCCAGTTCTGTAGTATTGTACTCTCCCAAGCACTTAGCACAGTGCTAAGGACACAGTAAGCACTGAATAAACACTAATGATTGATTGATTAACTTGCCCAAGGTCACACAGCCACCAGGTCACAGAGCCGGGATTAAAACCCAGATCCTCTAACTCCCAGGCCTGGGCTATTTCCATTGGACCACACTGCTGCAAAGACTCCCCATACTTAGTAAAGGCCAGGAGAAATTAGTTGATGAGGGTAGTGGGGAAAATGCAGATGCAGGGAACTACCAAGGATTATTATAAGGAGTCGCAGAACATCTGTCTTGTCATGAGAGTGTCCAGATGAGTGTCCAGCCTCAGCTACATTTTGTTTTCCTCTAGCCTCTGTTCTGCTGCTCTCAGGAGTGAGTTTCTGATTCTCTCTTGTTGATTTGTGTCACAGGATCCCCTCTGCCTCGTCTATGCATTTAGATCCATACCTTTGGATTCTTAATATTCTACACACCCTCGGGCCCGCAGCACTTATGCACATATCCGAGCTCCCCGGGGTCAGAGAACATGACTACCTACTCTGTTGTACTCTCCCAAATGCCTAGTACAGTGCTCTGCACAGGGGCACGCAGTAAGTGCTTGATAAATACGACTGATTGACTGATCTCTGTCAACTATTTATGTCATTGTATCTCCCGTTCTAGAAAGAAAGCTCACTATGGGCAAGAAATGTGTCCCTTAACTCTTCTATTGGCCCCTTCCAAGAAGTTAGTGTTGGGCTCCACATACGGTATGCAGCAAGGCCTAGTGGAAAAGCTGGAGATTGGGAATTATTATCATTATGGCATTTGTTATGTGCTTACAGTGTGCCAAGCCCTGTTCTAAACGCTGGGGTAGATAGAAGGTAATCAGGTTGTCCCACGTGGGGTTCAGTTTTAATCCCTATTTTGAAGATGAGGTAACTGAGGTAAAGAGAAGTTAAATGAATTGCCCAAGGTCACAAAGCAGACAAGTGTCACAGCCGGGGTGAGAACCCAGGTCCTCTGACTCCCAAGCCCGTGCTCTTTCCAATAAGCAACCTGTGGTCTAAACCCTTCCTCCACAGCTTGTCTGCTATGTGACCTTGAACAAGTCCCTTGACTTCTGTGCCTCGGTTGCCTCATCTATAAAATTGGGATTAAGATTGTAAACCCTATGTGGGACAGGGAGCATATCCAACCTCATTATCTCATATCTATCCCATTGCTGAGTACAGTGCCTGGCATATAGTTAGCTCATATTAAATACTATTAAAATGCAATGTAAGTGCTCAATAAATACCACTGATTGATTGGGTGGCTGTTAGGTGTGGTCTTGTCTGAGCTCTTCTATCATCATCTCTTCCCCTTTGTGGTTACAGTTGATTAACAACATCCATTGTATTTATTGAGTGCTTACTGTGTGCAGAGCAAAGTACTAGGTGTTTGGAAGAGTGCAATGCAACAGAATTGGTAAACATATTATCTGCCCACCACACGCTTACCACCTAGCATGCGAGGCAGGCATTTACATAAAGTAATTTATAGTATATGATTTTGATTGTTCACAGGTCCCGACCTCCACTCCCAACTAGGATGTGGCCGTGAAGGATAAGCCCTCCTGCCTGGAGGAGATCGAGTCACTTCCAGCTTCCTGTGTCAGCTCTTCATCACAAAGTGTGGAGTTTGATTTCCTTCAGTCCGAAGTGCCAGTCCACTGTCATGACGACCATGTTCACCGCCACACCTGTGGGTGTTTGTTGCCGCCCGCCTCTTCCCTTCTACAGCCCCATCTCCACTTTCCCACTGCCAGTTTGAGTTCCTCAATCTTACTTAGGCCGTAGCCTCCCGTCCCCACCTTTAAAATCAAATAGCCTCCTGCAGAAGCTCCTTTCTATCAATGACACAAGAGAAGCAGCATGGCCTAGTGGCTAGAGCACGGGCCTGGGGGTCAGAGGACACGAAGTCTAATCCCAGCTCCACCACTTGTCTGCTATGTGACCTTGGGCAAATCACTTCACTTTTCTGTGCCTCAGTTTTCTCATTTGTAAAATAAAGATTAAGACTGTGAGTCCCACGTGGGAAAAGGACTGTGTCCAACCTGATTATGTTATATCTACCTCAGCTCTGAGTGCAGTGTCTGGCACATAAAAGTGTTTAATAAATGCATTACAAAAAACATCTTAGTTGTCTCTCTCAAATAGCACCGCATATCCTTGTCGTCGAAATGAAATAACTTTTTGTTATCAGTAGTCTTCCTGATGACATTCATCATTTTTCTTGGCTTTTGGGTACTGACGCATTTTGGTTCCATGATATGATAGAACACAAACACACAATCAATCAATCAATCAATCGTATTTATTGAGTGCTTACTGTGTTCAGAGAACTATACTAAGCGCTTGGAAAGTACAAGTTGGCAGCATATAGAGATGGTCCCTACCCAACAGTGCGCTCACAGTCTAAAAGGGGAAGACAGAGAACAAACCAAAACATATTAACAAAATAAAATAAATAGGATATGCACAAATAAAATAAATAAATAAATAGAGTAATAAATACGTACAAATATATACATATATACAGGTTCTGAGGGGAAGGGGAGGTGGTAAGGTGGGGGGGGGATGGAGAGGGGAGGAGGGGGAGAGGAAGGAGGGGGCTCAGTCTGGGAAGGTCTCCTGGAGGAGGTGAGCTCTCAGTAGGGCCTGGAAGGAAGGAAGAGAGCTAGCTTGGCGGATGTGCGGAGGGAGCACATTCCAGGCCTGGGGGATGACGTGGGCCGGGGGTCGACGGCGGGAAAGGCGAGAACGAGGCACGGTGAGGAGATTAGCGGCAGAGGAGTGGAGGGTGCGGGGTGGGCTGTAGAAGGAGAGAAGGGAGGTGAGGTAGGAGGGGGCGAGGTGATGGAGAGCCTTGAAGCCGAGGGTGAGGAGTTTCTGCCTGATGCTTAGGTTGATTGGTAGCCACTGGAGATTTTTGAGGAGCGGAGTAACGTGCCCAGAGCGTTTCTGGACAAAGACAATCCGGCCAGCGGCGTGAGGTATGGATTGAAGAGGGGAGAGACAAGAGGATCAGAGATCGGAGAGGAGGCTGATGCAGTAGTCCAGACGGGATAGGATGAGAGCTTGAACGAGAAGGGTAGCGCTTTGGATGTAGAGGAAAGGGCGAATATTGGCAATTTTGCGGAGCTGAGACCGGCAGATTTTAGTGACGTCTTCGATGTGAGGGGTGAACGAGAGACCGGAGTCGAGGATGACACCAAGGTTGCGGGTCTGTGAGACGGGAAGGATGGTAGTGCCGTCAACAGTGATGGGAAAGTCAGGGGGAGGGCAGGGTTTGGGAGGGAAGACAAGGAGTTCAGTCTTGGACATGTTGAATTTTAGGTGGCTGGCAGACATCCAGTTGGAGATGTCCTGAAGGCAGGAGGAGATGCCAGCCTGGAAGTAGGGGGAGAGAGCAGGGGCAGAGGTGTAGATCTGGGTGTCATCAGCATAGAGATGATAGCTGAAGCCGTGGGAGTGAATGAGGTCACCAAGGGAGTGAGTGTAGATCAAGAACAGAAGGGGACCAAGACCTGAACCTTGAGGAACACCCACAGTAAGGGGATGGGAGGGGGAGGCGGAGCCTGCAAAAGAGACTGAGAATGAGCGACCGGAGAGATAAGAGGAGAACCAGGAGAGGACGGAGTCTGTGAAGCCAAGGTTGGATAGCGTGTTGAGGAGAACGGGGTGGTCCACAGTTTCGAAGGCAACTGAGAAGTCGAGGAGGATTAGGATAGAGTACGAGCCGTTGGATTTGGCAAGTAGGAGGTCATTGGTGACTTTTGAGAAGGCAGTTTCCATGGAACGTAGGCGATGGAAGCCAGACTGGAGGGGGTCGAGGAGAGAGTTGGTGTTGAGGAATTCAAGGCAGCGTGTGTAGATGACTCGTTCAAGTGGTCGTCAAACACTCAAGCCATCCGTGGTATTTATTGATCACTTATTCTGTGCAGAACCGTTGCTCCCCGTGGTTTCGGGGGCAACGCTCGGGTTCTTACCCTCTCCGGGTCTTCGGACGTCTCCGGACGCGGCCCGCGCGTTCATACCAGGAAGAGTCAGCCAGAGGTTCAAAGCTTGGTTGCCGTTTATTTGCTATCAGCGGTTACATGGTTGAAAGAGAGAGAGAGCGAGAGAGAGAGAGAGCGAGAGAGAGAGAGGGAGAGAGCGCGCGCACATGCGAGAGAGAGCCCCCCCCCTTGTCTTGTTCGTCTCTTATACCCCCCATTGCCCGGGGGCAGGGTTTTCTCGGGGGATGGCGTATCGAGGCTTTGACCGCCCTCCAGCCACTAGCCTAACAACAGCTCTGTCCAGTCACGAAGGGTTTGCTCTGGCTCGCCCCCAGCCACCCATTGCCAACCATCGCTGGCTGCGGATATGGCCTTGAGGTTGCCTCTGAGCCTTGCAGGTGCAAGCTTGTTTTTCTTGCCCTGGTCTCTTTATCTCCTGTTGTTGAGTCTGTTTGGCCTTGAGCCGTTGGGTACGGTTTGTGTGCACATACTGCCTGTCTCATCGCCTTCCCCTGCTCCCTACGCAGAACACTGTACTAAGCACTTGGCAGGGTACAATGCAACATAGTTGGTAGGCGCCTTCCCTGTCCACAAAGAGTTTGCAGTCTAGAAGGGGAAAGGGGGGGGATAATGAGTCTAGGGGGGGAGAATGACATTAATATAAATAAATAATATTCATTTATGTAGGTAGTGCTGAGGAGCTTAGGGTGGGTTGAATATCAAGTGCTTAAAAGGTGCGGATCCAAGTGAATAGGCTATACAGGCAGAAAGGGGAGGGAATAGGGAAACAGGAGGGCTTAATCAGGAAAGGCTTCTTGGATAATATGTGTCCTTAGTAATACTTTGAATGTGAGGAAGTCTACCAACTGTATTGTGTTTACTCTCCCAAGTGCTCCGTACAGTCTCTGCACACAGTAAGCACTCAATCAGTACTATTGGTTGATGGTTTGATTGATTGATTATCTATCCATCAAGTTCCATATATCTCATTGCCTCTCCCTGCCCTTTTGGTTGGATTTTCCCAGGTCAAATTGAACACTTCCCAAAGGAGGAGGGAATTTCAGGTCTGGTTACCTGTGGGTTCCGAGGATAATGGGGATCTCTCCTCTAGACCGTAAGCTTCTTGTGGGCAGGGAATGTGTGTGTTTAGTGTTGTATTGTACTCTCCCAAGAGCTATGTACAGTGACCCGCACACAGTAAGAGCTTAATAAATGTGATTGAATGAATGAACTTGTGGAAATAGCTCCGTCGGCTCTGCCGGCTTCACGGGGGCCTGCCCTTCCCCAGGAAATGAGCCCGGAAGATGAGAAAATGGCCGCTGCGCTTAGGGAAGCCAGGATTCAGGTGAATCGTGGGTTCTTCTGCCTAACTATGGCTTTGGCTCTTTGTCCTAGCTTTGGAGCTTCTTTAGGAAACTGGGAAATAGCGTGGTCTATTAGAGCCCGGGCCTAGAAATCAGAGGACCTGAGTTCTAATCCCAGCTCTGCCACTTGGCTGCTGTGGGGCCTTGGGCAAGTCATAGAAGTTCTTGGTGCCTCAGTTCCCTCATCTGTAAAATGGAGATTAATACGGTGAGCCCCATGTGAGACATGGGCTGTGTCCAATGTGATTATCTTGTTAATTTACTAAGCCCCAGGGTTTAGTACAGCACCCGCCACAGATTAAGTGCTTAACAATGACAATAAAAAACACATCCCTTTCCTCTCCATCCGTACCGCTACCCTGCTCATTCAAGCTCTCATCCTCTCCCGTCTGGACTACTGCATCAGCCTTCTCTCTGATCTCCCATCCTCGTGTCTCTCCCCACTTCAATCCATGCTTCATGCTGCTGCACGGGTTGTCCTTGTCCTGAAACGCTCTGGGCATGTTACTCGCCTCTTCAAAAATCTCCATTGGCTGCCAATCAATCTGCGCATCAGGCAGAAACTCCTCACCCTGGGCTTCAAGGCTCTCCATCACCTCGCCCCCTCCTACCTCCCCTCCTTTCTCTCCTTCTGCAGCCCACTCCGCACCCTCCGCTCCTCTGCTGCTAATCTCCTCACCGTAACTCTTTCTCGCCTGTCCCGCCATCGACCCCCGGCCCACGTCATCCCCCGGGTCTGGAATGCCCTCCCTCTGCCCATCCGCCAAGCTAGCTGTCGTCCTCCCTTCAAGGCCCTACTGAGAGCTCACCTCCTCCAGGAGGCCTTCCCAGACTGAGCCCCTTCCTTCTTCTCCCCCTCGTCCCCCCTCCACCCCCCCATCATACCTCCTTCCCTTCCCCGCAGCACCTGTATATATGTATATATGTTTGTACATATTTATTACTCTATTTATTTATTAATTTATTTTGCTTGTACATATCTATTCTATTTATTTTATTTTGTTAGTATGTTTGCCTTTGTTCTCTGTCTCCCCCTTTTAGACTGTGAGTCCACTGTTGGTTTGGGACTGTCTCTGTATGTTACCAACTTGTACTTCCCAAGCGCTTAGTACAGTGCTCTGCACACAGTAAGCGCTCAATAAATACAATTGATTGATTGATTGATTGATTGATTTCCTCTCCCTTCGATTAGTGCATTCAGCTTTTTCCACGTTCCCATGGCCTCGTGACCCTCCGTGTCCAGGCTTCAAAAAAGAACCCAAAATACTTGGATGTGGCATTCTATTCGCACATCTAATTCTATCGTAAACATGTTTCTCATTTATTATAGATATGCATCTGGAAGACACCCACTGCTCAGTAAGTTCTAATCTAAGTAAGTAAGTTCTGATCTAAGATACCAGATGGCTTAGAAAAGTTTTAGGTGTTCGAAGAAAAGGGGTTCAGAGAAACCCCGGAGCAAATAATAATGAAACTCCCTGTGGAAATCTTCCTTTGTATTTCTCCTGCCTGGACTCCTGTCCTCCCAGAGTCCTAGTATGACCTGTGAATATCTCCATTCTAAGTACTGCAAAGATAGTGTGAATGTGTTGAGTATGGGTGCACCTTCATGTTTGTATAAGAGTGTGTGAAGTGTTTTGTTATTAAATATTGAACAGATTGCGTGAATATGTTTGCATTAAGGTATGCTTCGTGTTAGTGTGTGTACAACGTAGGAGGGGGGAATGTGGAAACCAACTCTTAACCAGCCTTACTCCACTTTGTTTTCAGTCTCCTCTTCACCTTGATCTAGCTTGTTTTCCTAAATCGTGCTTCAACTACACTCTTCCAGGCCTAGCCCTAACTCTAACCCAAACCCTAGGCATAGCCACAGCCCTAAACCTATCCCTAATCTTAAACCTATATTAAACCTTAACCCTAACCCCAACACTAAGCAAAGACCATGTTCTAACTCTAGCCCTAGGCCTAACCCTTTCCTTACTATAACCCTAATCTTAACAGTAACTGTAATCCTAACCCTAATCTTAATTCTAACCTTAATCCTCAACATAACTTTAACCCTAACCTTAATCTTAACCCTGACCCTCACAATAACGCTAACCCTAAACCTAACCCTAATCTTAGCCTAGTCATAGCCCTAAACATTCATTCATTCATTCATCCATTCGTTCATTCAATTATATTTACTGAGCACATGCTGCATGCAGAACACTGTCCTAAAGGCTTGGGAGAGTACAGTATATAAATAAACGTACACATTCCCTGCCGACAACGAGTTTACTGTCTGGGGGGAGGCAGACATTAATATATACAAATCAACTACAGATATGTACATAGGTGAGAGGAGATGGGAGGGGGGATGAATATTCCTAACTTTATCTATAGCCCCAGGCCTAGTCTTAAACCAATCATGAAACCTAACCTTAAACCTAAACCTAATCCTAATTTGAACCTTAACCTTAGCCCTAATCCTTAACCTAAACTTCATCCTAGCTATACCCTTAACCCTGACCTCAATCCTATCTCGAGCCATAACTCCATCCCTAGGCCTAACCTTAGCTCTGAACGTAACCCTAACCATAACCCTAGGCATGTGTAATATGGGATCATCTTTACTATATCCCGCCAACACCTCAAAATAGACATGTCCAAAACAGAACTCCTGCTCTTCCCGCTCAAACCCTGTCTGGGCACCTGTATTTTTTTCTGGTAATCTTTAATAAGGTTTTAATATGTGCAAGACACTGTACTAAGCCTTGGAATAGACTCAAGCTAATCAGGATGTGCACAGGTCCTGTCCCACATGGGGCTCACAGTCTTACCCCCCTATTACCCATGAGCTAACTACCTATTCTCCGTTTTCCTTACCTGGAAGCCCCGTGTGGGATGCGAACTCTAATTTACCCTAGGCCAGTTACCGACACAGCCAATCGGACCTTGTCGCGAGGGGACCATTGAGGATCGGGACACAAAACCCTTTTGGAGTCGTCGTCCGATGGTCGCTTTGGATAGCGTTTGCCTCCTCCCACCGAACTACCTCCCCCGCTGTGCTCCTCCACGGGGCTCGTGGCCATTGGGTGGAGCGCAGAAAGCGTGGGGTCGGGGAGTGGTTGTTTCTGGTGTAGGGCAACATTTCGGCTTCGAAGAGGGGCGCTGAGCAAACCCCGCGCCCAACCCCACTGCACTTATGTGTATAGCCGTAATTTCTTTATTTACCATGGTGTCCGTCTTCTGCTCTAGACTGTCATCTCGTTATTAGCAAGGAATGTGTCTGTTATATTGTCCGGTTGTACTCCCCCAAGAGCTTAATACAGTGCTCTGCAAGCATTAAGCTCTCGATAAATACAATTGATTGATTGAGTCCAGAACAACACAAGGATTCAGGCTTGTGAGATAGGGCGAAAAGCAGTATTGTCTATAACGATGGGAAAGAGAAGACGCATGGCCTACTGAATAGACCACAGGCCTGGGAATCAGAAGGACCTGAGCTCTAATCCTGACTTTGCTTTCCCACTTTCGACTAACCTTGTAAGCAAATCACTTAATTTTTCTGGGCCTCAGTTACCTCATCAGTAAAAGGTGGGGTTAAACCTGTGAGCCACATCTAGGACAGGGACTTTGTACAACCTGATTAGCTTGAGTTTATTCCAGCACTTAGTTCAGTGCCTAGCACATAGTAAAAGCTTATTAACAAACACCAGGTAAAAGAAAAAAAAAGACAGGTGCCCAGACAGGATTTGAAAGGGGCGTGAAAAAGTTTTCTGTTTTTGGACATTTCTAATTTGATATGATGGTGAGATACAGTACACACTGTTATCGACAAGGAGGGGCCAAAATGAGTTAACTGGTGTAAAGCGGCTGCAGGGTTCGAGAACCCAAGGTGATGACGCAGATAGGAAAAATGATTCAGAGACATGAGTTCAGAAAGACCAGGAGAGGTAGGAAAGCTGACTGCTCGCCTGTTTACCTCCCGAGTGGTACGAGTGGCCAACAGCCTCGATTCCGGCTGCTTCTTCCCTTTTATTTGTTTTTCCCATCGGAGCTACACAAAGGATTCCCGCGCGCGAAACTTTGGCACCCTGTTAACAGGAGATGTTAGCAGGAGACATCGCCCACACAGGATGGGGTCGTCTAAGACAGGGCGTAGCCGCTTTGGTCAGTGTTAGTCCTCCTCGATTACAGGATCTTCCGAGAGGTCGGCGCCTATTCCTCACATATCCTGCACACAATGGAGTCCGTTATGCTACGCCTATAGGGAAAATGCAGTTTCTGCTGGAGTATGCGGAAAAGGTGGAAAACACACATGAACCTTCCAAGCTAGATATGAGGAGGGACAAAAAGTATCTTCCGCGTAGTAGAAGGTCATAGAGGATGACGAGGTCCTAGAGTACTGATGCATCAGTTGAGCGCTGAAGAAAAACCTGGGCGTTGTCAACGCGAACGCAACTGTCCTGATCACTCTGGCCATGACCGGCTCCTCTGGATTCCCGCGGCCCCGCCGCCAGCCCAACGACCCCGCACAACCCTCAAGAAGCAACGAAGCCAGTGAAAACTGCACAGGGGCGAGAGTTGGGTGACCTGGGTCCCAGGCCCAGCTCCGACACTTTCGTGCCCTTGGGCAAACACTTTTTGGCTTCTTTGTGCCTCAGTTGCCTCATTGTGAAAATTGGGACTGAACTACACTTGCTCTTTCTTCCCCAGTGTGGGATCCCCGTATGGGAGGTAGGCTGCCTCTGCTCTGATCATAGGGTCCCCACCCCAGCGATAGGTCGAGTAATCGCTCAACCAACATCCCCACACTATAGCGGGGACTAACGTCCCCGGCCCAGGCACAGATCTCGCTAATCAGACATCGTTGCCAGGGGAGGGCGGGGGGCCGTTGCGGCTCGGGCCACAAAGATTCTTGGGAGTCTGACGCTCGCTCTTGACTGCGGTTGGCTCCGCCTCCCGAACTATCACTCCCGTCGTGCCCCGCGGCGGGGCTGACGGCCGTGGGGCAGAGCCGAGCACGGTAGGCGGTTGCTCAGTCCATTTTCCCATTCCTAAGTCTAGGCATCATGGGGTTTGTTACGTCCTCGCCACCACTTCAGGTGATGTGGAGCGATCGGCACAAAGAGCCCCCTTCTCACCGCCCAACTCGCTCCAAGTGCGGCAATAACCCTACTCCCTCCCGCCTTGGGTTTAGTACAAATCCGCCCCGGTCCAGGCACCAGCGGGTCTGGACTCACGTACTGAGTGCGGGCCCCGTACACGGGTGGGGTTTGAACATATCCTCTCATTTGCCTAAGCCCACTCCGAGTTAACCCAGGCAGCTCCCCTTGGCCCTTCCGAAGATGGTCCCACAGGAGCGAACACTCATTAGTCATCGCGCTGTCTGTCAGGTTACGTGTTTTCTCCTGGGCGGTTGAGCACGAAGGTGGCATCACTTATTGCCCTGTGGTCCCCGTTCATCACTCTTGTTCTCTTTTCCAACGTTCTGTTGGTCTCCACTTCGTGACCTGCGGGCGTGGGGACGGGGAACAGGCACCTCCCCCAAATACCAAGGTGTTGAGGAAACACTGTGCACTAAGGTCCATCCCAAGCTGCTATAGGACGGAGGCTGAAGGAATCCCGCCACAGCAGTGGCTTCAGAAGCCGCTGCGGGCTGCACTCTGGGGTTGGGGTTGAGCCTGGGGGACGCTTTGCGATGCCTTTGGTTTTGTGTGTGTGTGTGTGTGTGTGTGTGTGTGTGTGTGTGTGAGTGTCTCTGTGTGTGTATGAGAGAGAGAGAGAGAGAGAGAGAGAGAGAGAGGAGAGAGAGAGAGAGAGAGAGAGACAGATGCCCGTTCTGGGGCAGAGAAAACTTAATCACTCTGGATACACTCTCTTTCCCACCTGAAACCCACAGTTTGAGGAGACTGGAGTGTGAGGCAAGAGGAGATTCCAGCGATGATCCTTTTCTGACTTAACTTTGCCCTTTGCTCTGCCAGGCAAAACTATCTTTCTTGCCTTATTGACACCTATGCCCAACACCCCAGTCAGCTGTTCTGGACATTTAACCCCCTCCTTAGGCCACTGTTCCTCACCCTCCTCCGTCCTTCACCCGCAACGATCTGGCCTCCTACTTCATTAGTAAAAACAACACCATCAGGTCTGAGATCTCCAGTCACCCCTCCCCCTTCTCCATCCCCCCGGCTCTCAACCTTCTCCTCTACTTCCCCATCCTTCCCAGCAGTATCATCAGATGAGATCTCCCTCCTCTCAAGTGCCACCGCATCCACCCGTGCTTCGGACCCCATTCCCTCTCATTTTATGAAACCTCTCGCCCGTTCCCTCCTCCTCTCCTTAACTTCCATCTTCAACCGCTCGCTCTCCACTTGTTCCTTCCCCTCTGCCTTCGAACATGTCCACGTCTCTCCCATCCTAAAAAAGGGCTCTTGACCCCACTGCTCTTGCCCTTTATCTCCATATCTCCCTCCTACCCTTCCTTTCCAAACTCCTAGAACGAGTCGTCTACACGCGCTGCCTCGAATTCCTCAATTCCAATTCTCTCCGAGACCCTCTCCAATCTGGCCTACGTCTCCTACACTTTCAAGGTCACCTATGACCTTCTTCTGACCACCTCCAATGGGTCCTGCTCTATGCTAATCCTTCTCGACCTCCCAGCTGACTTCCACACTGTGTACCATCTCCTTCTCCTCAACACGCTATCCAACCTTCTCTTCACAGACTCCTTCCTCTCCTGGTACTCCTCTTATCTCTCTGGCTGTTTATTCTCAGTCTCCTTCGAGGGCTCCTTCTCCTCATCCCATCCTCTTTTTTTAGGGCTTCCTTAAGGGTCAGTTCTTGGTACCCTTCTGCTCTCCATCTATACTCACTCCCTTGGTGAACTCGTTCCCTCCCATGGCTTCAACTATCATCTCAACGCTGATCACACCCAAATCTACATCTCCGCCCCTGTTCTCTCTCCCTCCCTCCAGACTCGTATATTCTCCTGCCCTCAGGACATCTCCCACCATCTGCCCACCATCTAAAACTCAACATGTCCAAGACTGAGCTCCTTATCTTCCCTCCCAAACCCTGTCCTCTCCCTGACTTTCCCGTCACTGTAGACGGCATTACCATCCTTCCCGTCTCACAAGCCCTCAACCATGGTGTCATCCTCGGCTCCTCTCTCTCATTCACCCCACACATCCAATCCTTCACTAAAACCTGCCGTCACCTCCACAACGTCGTCAAGATCTGCCCTTTCCACTCCATCCAAACCGATACCTTGCTGGTTCAGTCTCTCAGCCTAACCCGACTGGATTACTTCATCAGACTCCTCTCTGATCTCCCATCCTCCTGTGCCTCCTCGATTCAGTCTATACTTGACTCTGCTGCCCTCATTACCTTTGTACAGAAACGCTCTGGACATTTCACTCCCCTTTTCAAAAATCTCCACTGGTGGCCCGTCAACGAATCAAGCAAAAAGTTTTCACTCTCGGCTTCAAGACTCTCCATCACCTAGCCCCCTCCTACCTCACCTCCCTTCTCTCCTTCTACAGCCCAGACCACACCCTCTGCTCCTCTGCCGCTAACCTCCTCACTGTGCCTCGTTCTCACCTGTCCCGCCGTCGACACCCGGCCCACGTCCTTTCCCTGGTCTGGAATGCCCTCCCTCCACCCATTCCTCCCTTCCTCCCTTCGAAGTCTTACTGAGAGCTCACCTCCTCCAGGAGGCCTTCCCGGACTGAGTCCCCTTTCTCCCCTCCTCTTCCCTGTCACCCCCCTCTGCCCAATCTCCTTCCCTTCCCCACGGCACTTGTATATATTTGTACAGATTTCTTACTCTATTTCTTTTACTTGTACATATTTACTATTCTATTTATTTTGTTAATAATGTGCATATAGCTATAATCCAATTTTTCTGACTATATTGGCACCTGTCTACCTGTTTTGTTTTGTTGTCTGTCTCCCCCTTCTAGACTGTGAGCCCGTTGTTGGGTAGGGACCGTCTCTATATGTTGCAGACTTGTACTTCCCAGACGCTTAGTACAGTGCTGTGCACACAGTAAGCACTCAACAATTACGATTGAATGAATGAATAAATGATGATGATAATGATGATGGTATTTGTTAATTGCTTAATATGTGGCAAGCACTGTATTAAGTGCTTGGGTAGTTACAACATAATCAGGTTGGAATCTGTCCCTGTCCCACGTGGGGCTCACAATCTTAATCCGCATTTTTACAGATAACTGAGGCACTGAAAAGTGAAGTGACATGCCCAAGATCACACAGGAGACAAGAGGCAGAGTCGGAATTAAAACACAGGTCCTTCTGACTCCTGTCTCTTGTTAGGCTGAAATGAGATCCTTGACATGAGAATGTTCTGGAAATGTAAAGGTGCTATGCAAAAAATTGAGATCTTATCTTCATTGTCCTTACTATGGTGTGTCACTCACAGCATCAGTTCCCTTCCCCTTTTTCAGTCCAATTGGGCCCCCAAAAGTCACAAGGTGGATGCTTTGCGGGACAAAGAAAGGAAGCTTGTCTTTCTCACCCATTACACCCCCGCCCCTTCAAAGTCTTATTGAAGGCTCATCACTTCCAAGAGGCCTTCCCTGACTAAGCCCTCCTTTACTCTTCACCCATTCCCTTCTGCATCGCCCTGACTCGCTCCCTTTATTCATCTCCCCTCCAAGCCCCATGGAACTTATGTACATTTCTGTAATTTTATTTATAGATATTAATATCTGTCTCCCCCTCTAGAACGTAAGTTTGTTGTGGTCAGGGAATGAGTCTGCTTGTTGTTATATTATACTCTCCGAAGCACTTAGGTCGTACTTTGCACGCAGTAAGTGCTCAGTAAATACGATCGAATGAATGACTGAATGAATGAATGAATGAACCAAACCCTCCCACTTGCCAGCAACTCCTTCCCCCTATTCATCGGATCTATGTCTTATTGAAGGCCCATCTCCTCCGAGAAATCGTCGCTGACAAAGTCCTCATTTCCTCTTCTCCCACTCCCTTCTCCATCACTCTTGCACTTGAAGTTGCAGCCTTTATGATGATGGTATTTGTTAAGGGCTTCCTATGTGCCAAGTACTGTTCTGAGCACTGGGGTAGATACAAGGTAAGCAGGTTATCCCACGTGGGGCTCACAGTCTTACTCCCCATTTTACAGATGAGGCAACTGAGGCACAGAGAAGGTAAGTGACTTGCCCAAGGTCACACAGCTGATAAGTGGAAGCAGCCAGGATTAGAACCCACCACCACTTACTCCCTAGTCGGGGCTCTTTCCACTATGCCCCGATGCTTATTCACACCATAGTCAGCCTCACGGAGCTTATGTACATACCTCTAATTTCTCTGTATTAATGTCTGTCTCCCCCTCTACACTGTAAATCTATTGTGGGCAGGGATCAATCAATCAATCGTGTTTATTGAGCACTTACAATGTGCACAGCACTGTACTAAGTACTTGGGAGAGTCCAACAGAGTAATTTCACAGAGTTGGTAGACACATTCCCTGACCTCAATGAGCTTGCAGTCTAGAGGGGGAGAGGGACATTAATATGACTAAATGAATGACGAATATGTACATGACTGCTGTGGGAAGGCTGATGTACATAAGGCTTAATCAGAGAAGGCCTCTTGGAGGAGATGCGACCTTTCGGAAGAGACAGGGTCCAAGAGAGGAGAAGATCAAGGACCGGTCTGTCAGTCGTGGTAAAGGGAGGAGAAGATCAAGAACAGCTCCGTGAATCAGGTTCCAAGACAGGAAAAGATTAGGGATGGGTCCGTGAATCAGGGTCTAAGAGAGGAAAAGATCAGGGAAATATCTGGGATTCAGGGTCCCAGAGAGGAGAAGGTCTGGACTTGTCTGTGAATCGAAGTCAGAGAGAGGAAAAGAACAGTTTTCTTCGGTGTCCCAATCCCTCCTCCTTGGGAGGCATCAGTTAGATGGGCTGGTGGCTAATTACCCCAGTTTTTGGGGGGCCGTTCCCTCGTGTTCTTCCCCATGGAGAGGCCGAGATGCCATACAGCATCTGAGACCCTGACCTCCCGGGCCGTTGTCGGGACTCCTTCCCGTGAACTTGGGGAAGGATGAGACTCAGCACCCGGAGCAGATATACCCTCAGCGTCCACCCCGGAGGTCCGAAGACGAATCCAGGCTCAGTAGCCTCTTGCTTCTAGCCAAGCAAACTACCTTTATGCTCCCAGAAGCGGTTAAGGGCTGGGAACGTTTTCAACTCTATTATGTTGTCCTCTACCAAGCGCTTAGTTTAGTGCTCTCCCTCTGCCCACGGTAAACGCTCGAAAAATATCACTCAGGCTTTTGGGCACCTGAACAGTACAGGAGCAGTGGACAGCAGTTTCCTGAAGACCAAGTAGTAAGTAAGAGGGTCTGTGTGATCTTTTGAGTTGGAGGGCGGGGGGGAATCAGATGGGGCAGCCGTGGAAACGGGAGTTCTGAACTGAGTACGTGATTCCGAGCTTGGGTTCAGTCCCCTGTGATGGGAAGGTGTCGTGAATAGTGTAGACTGGTAAATTCTATCTCCTCTTCTAGACTTTAAGCTCCTTATGGGCAGGAAACTGTGCTATATTGTATTTCCCCAAGTGCCTAGTACAGTGCTCCGCACATGGTGCCCATTGTTTAGTAGGGATTTTCTCTATTGGTTGCCGAATTGTACTTTCCAATAGTAATAATAATAATGATGACATTTAATAAGCGCTTACTATGTGCAAGCGCTGGGGAGGTTACAAGGTGATCAGGTTGTCCCACAGGGGGCTCACAGTCTTAACCCCATTTTACAGTTGATGTAACTGAGGCATAGGGAAGTTAAGTGACTTGCCCAAAGTCACACAGCTGACAATTGGCAGAGCCGGGATTTGAACCAACGACCTCTGACTCCAAAGCCCGTGCTCTTTCCACTGAGCCATGCTGCTTCTCTATTCTCGCTTCCAAGCGTTTAGTACAGTGATCTGCACATAGTAAGGGCTCAATAAATACGATTGAATGTATGAATGATGAGTTTTCAATAAATACCAAGTGCTCAGTAGTAAGCGCTCAATAAATACCACTGACAAACGCTCAATGCAGTGCTCTGCATGCAGTGTGTCAATAAATACGATTGAATGAATGAATAAATAAATACAGGATTGATTGATTAATTCAGTCACCCTCTAGACCTTGTGGGAAGGGTACATGTCTATCAAGTCTGTTACATTGTTTAGATTGTACTCTCCCGAGTAAGGGCTCAATAAATATAATTGTTTGATTGATTGATTGATTGTCTGACATCAGGGTCTATCACAAGGTGTCTAAATGTCTCCCGCCGGACATGACCAACGTCTCCACGGTGAGGGAATTCCTCTCTATGGGTTTCTTGGAGATCCGGGAGCAGCAGCTGGTCCTTGCCATGCTGTTCCTCCTGTTCAGCCTGGTGGCCACGACGGCAATCTCCTCATCGTCGCCAATACCCTCGACCTGCGCCTCCACAACCCTATGTACTTGCTCCTCAGGAACATGTACTTCAGGGATCTGTGTCTCATCTCCGTCACCGTCCCCAAATCCATCTACAACTCGCTGACCAACAAGTGATCCATCTCCTTCCTGGGCTGTGCAGCTCAACTCTATTTATTCATTTGTTGTGCTTCACTGGAGATCGCCCTGCTCACAGAGATATCCTAACGACTGCTATGAGGTCATGTGCCGCCCCCTGAGCTACAAGGTCATCAGGGACCAACGGGCCTGTGGGAATATGGCCGCCGCCTCCCGGCTTTGGGGTGGTTTCTCGGACCTCACACATACTGTCAATATATTTTCCTTGTCTTTTGGTGACTCAAACGTGATCTGTCACTTTATCTGTAACTTGATCGAGTTACTGGCCCTTGCCCTCTACGATGGTGCCCTCAGGGAGGTATTCCTGCTCATTTCCAGTGCGACTTTAAACTTCTTCTGCTTCCTCTTTATAGTCATTTCCTATGCCCACATCGTCTCCACGCTGAGGACCATCTCTTCCCAAGACGACCGGTCTAAAGCCTTCTCCACCTGCCAGCTGCACGTTGTCGCCACTGTTTTTCTCCACTGGGTTTTTTGCCTATTTAAACTGCCCTCGGACTCCACCTCGACCCTGGGCCTGCTGTCGTCCATATTCTAAATATTGATGTCCCCCACCCTGAACCCCGTCTTCTGCAACCTGAAGAACAGGGACATGAAGGTGGCAATGGGGATAGTTCTAACGTTTCTGAAGCCTATTTCCTTGCCTTCATTTACTTTTCTTTCACTTTGCATTTCTGTTATGTCAACTGGAAGTTTGGTACCTCTGGGGAGGGTCTTTAGTATTTCCTCTCTTATCTCCCATTGGAGTCGTTTTGGGGTGACCTTGGATACCCTACCTCCTCACCTCCTCCAAGAGGTCTTCCCATACTGAGCCCCCCTTTTCCTCTGCTCCTCCTCCCTACCCCATTGCCCCGACTCCCTCTTTCTGCTATACCCCCTCCACACCCCACAGAACTTGTGTATATTTGTACATATCTGTAATTCTATTTATTGTATTAATGATGTGCATATATCTATAGTTGTATTTATTTATATTGGTGCTATTGATGCCTGCCTACTTGCTTTGTTTTGTTTTATTGCCTGCCTCCCCTTTTCTAGACTGTGGGCCCGTTGTTGGGTAGGGGTTATCTCTGTTGCCAAATTGTACTTTCAAGCACTTAGTACAGTTCTCTGCACACAGTAAGCACTCAATAAATATGATTGAATGCATATCCACGTTGGCCCATATGTTCTTTATGGCAAGAACTGTATCACAGGCTTCTGTTTATTACATCTCCTTTAGAAAGTTTTTCCCGACTAATCTCTCAGTTAATCAACCAATACTATTTAATGATAGGATCTGGGTTCTAATCCTAGCTCCACCACTGGTACGCTGTGTGAACTTGGGCAAGTCACTTCACTTCTCTGGGCTTCAGTTACCTTATCGGTAAAATAAGCAGTGTGGCTCAGTTGAAAGAACATGGGCTTTGGAGTCAGAGGTCATGGGTTCAAATCCAGGCTCTGCCAACTGTCAGCTGTGTGCATTTGAGCAAGTCACTTAACTTCTCTGGGCCTCAGTTACCTCATCTGTTAAATGGTAATTAAGACTGTGAGCCCCCCGTGGGACAACCTGATCACCTTGTACCCCCCAGCGCTTAGAACAGTGCTTTGCAAATAGTAAGCGCTTAACAAATGCCAATATTATTATAATTATTATTATTATTATTAAAATGGAGATTAAGAGTGCGAGCCCCAATGTGGGATAGGGACTGTGTCCAACCTGATTAACTTGCATCTACCTCAACTTATAGAACAGTCCTTGGCACATAGTAAGTGCTTAACAGGAACCAAAATTATTATTACTGTCATATTTATTCAACTGGCTCTGCTATATTGTACTCGCCCAATCACTTAGTACAAAGTGCTGTGCAAACAGTAAGAGTTCAATAAATATTGTTGATTGATCATTGAGTACTCACTGTGTGCAGAGACTCTACCAAGAACACTGCATTATAGTCACGCTGAACTAATCTCTCATCTCTCCATCCCAGATTTTCTCTACTGTGTCACCTATGACCTTGAGCCTTTGTCCCCTAAACACTTCGATATTCACCCCAGCCCCACAGGACTTATGTCTATATCTTTAGTATATATCTGTAATTAATTAATTCATTTATATTAATATGTCTCCCCCTCTTGATTGCACGCTCTTTGTGGGCAGGGAATCTGTCTGATTATTGTGATACTGTACTCTCCCAACTGCCTAGTACAGTGCTTTTCACACAGTAAGTGCTCAGTAAATATGATTGAACGAATGAATCCTTATACTCTGCCATTTCACCTATTTCTATTATCTCTTCCAGTCTGTCTCCCTGACTACATAGTAAACTCCTTGAGAGCATGAAACCTACCTACATTCTATTGTATTGTATTCTAGACTGTAATAATAATAATTATGATTTTTGTTAAGCGCTTACTATGTGCCAGACACTGTACTAAGTCCTGGGGTAGATACATGCCAATTAGGTTGGACACAGTCCATGACTCCCACATGGGGCTCAAAGTCTTAATCTCCATTTTACAGATGTGAGACCTGAAGTACAGAGAAGTGAAGTGACTTTCTCAGGGTCACACAGCAGACAGGTAGACGACCTGACATTAGAACCCATGCCCTTCTGATCCTTAGGCCCGTGCTCTATGCAGTATACAACACTGCTTCTCTTGGGTATTCAGGCAATTAATGGGTTTTAAAAATTTATTTATCAATGTATTCATTGAGGGCTTACCGTGTGCAGAGCACTGTAGTAAGAGCTTGGGAGAGCATAATACAATAAAGTTGGGAAACACATTCCCTGCTCTCAAGAACCTTATAATTTGTTCTCACTACTCACTACAGTGGAGCTTCTCTGATTTGATATAGATATTTTAACTGCATATTCATCTATTTATTGAGCACTTTGTGCACAACACTGTACAAAGCGCTTGGGAGAGTACAATACAACATAATTAGTGGATATGCTCCCTGCCCTCCCTTCTCAGATTTCATACTCATTATGAGTAGGGAATATTTTTTCTTATTCCCTTGCTCTGTGCTCTCCTAATCATGTAGAACAGTGCTCTGCACATAGTACTCCCTCGTGAAATACCATTAATTGATCGCCCATAACATTTTTACATTCTATATGGTGAAAAGTGCAGTGTTCTGCGCACAGTAAGTGCTAAATAAAAAACACTGATTGATTTATTTATATTTATAATTACATAGACGTCTGTCTCCCCTCTAGACTGTAAGATGATTGTGGGCAGGAAACAAGTCTAACTTCTCTGCTATATTGGACTCTCTAAAGCGATTAGTACAGTGTTCTGCACACAGTAAGTGCTCAATGTTTACCATTGATCGATCGATTGACTGATTGACTGACAATTGAGTGAATACACAATCCTGGTAATTCAGATGAAAATATCATTGATAGATTTCTTCCCGAGGCAAATTCGATTCCAGCTCAAACTGTTCTGATTTCAGATGTTATTTCCTGGGTCACTCATGTGGCATAAGGCTGACGGTGGCCAACAGTAGAATTGCCTAGTGGGTAGAGCGTTTGCCTGGGAGTCAGAAGGACTTGGCCTCTAATCTGGCTCTGTCACATGTCTGCTGGGTGACTGTAGGCAAGTCACTTCACTTCTCTTGGCCTCAGTGAGCTTACCTGAAAAATGAGGATGAAGACTGAGCCCCATTTGAGATAGGGACTGTGTCCAAACTGATTACTTTGAATCTACCCCAGCTCTAAGTACAGTGTCTGGCACATAGTAAGTGCTTAACAAATACCATAAAAAAATGTCCGGCCTGACTGACTGGTTTGGTCTGTGAAAACAAGGGTCTCCTGCTTACCACGCGTAGTTCAATCATTCAGTCGTATTCATTGAGGGCTTACTGTGTGAAGAGTACTGTACTAAGCGCTTGGAAAGTACAATTTGGCATCAGATACAGACAATCCCCACACAACAACCAGCTTGAGGTATTTCCCCTCCCAAGCATCATAAAGAAGGAGTAATCAACCAATCATATTTGAGTGCTTACTATGTGCAGAGCACTGTACTAGACAATTGGGAGAACGCAATGAAACAGAATTAGGAGACACTTTCCCTGCTCACAACAAGCTTACAATCTAGATGGGGGAGAATGCACACTAAGGTGTAAAGATCCCTATCCAGTGGGAAGCATTGTGGCCTAATAGGAAGAGCACGGGCCTGGGAGCTCTGTCACCTACCCACTGTGTGACCTTGGGTGACTCACTTCACTTCTTTGTGCCTCAGGTCCCTTATCGGCCAAATGGGGATTCAATCCCTGTTCTCCCTCTTAGTTAAACGGTAACCTCCAATTGGGGTTGATCACCTTGTATCAGTCCCAGCGCTCATTAGAGTGCTTGGCGCATGGTAAGAACTTAACAAATGTCACCGTTATTAGTAGTACCATTACGCTACCTGGTGTCATATACCAGTGTCCACCGTCAGTATGATGGGGGGGAATGGGCGTTTTCCCTTCAAGATGGAAGAGATTTCCTCAAGAAGAAGACCCATGGCGGCCTTCATGTCCCGGTTCCTAGGCTGTAGATGAGGAAATCCAGGGCGGGGGCACCACTGTGTAGAACTCAGATCACAACAGGTGCAAACTGAGGAGGAGTCTGAGGGTGGCTTCAAGAAAGCACAGAAACGAGTCGTGACAAAGGCAATGAAGACGACGAGGTGGGGCAAGCAGGTGGACAAGGCTTGGGCCCGACACTCGGAGGCCGGCATCCTCTGCACGGCCTGGAAGATACGCACGTTCGAGACGACGATGAGCAGGAAGCAGAACGAAACCAAGCAAACTGCCGCGGTGAAGCTCACTTCGATGGTGATTTGGGCCTCGGATTGGGAGATCTTCAGCAGGGATGGGGAAGCACAGTTGAATTTAGGGAAGGCGTTGGACTTTAGGGAGAAGGTCGAAGCCAAAACACGACTCCATCAACCCCCCGCTGAGCCATGAGGTGGTGGCCATCTTCCCACAGGTCCCTGGGGCCATGGCAACCTCATAGCGCAGGGGAAAGAAGTTGGCGGCGTAGCAGTCATAGCTCAGAGCTCGCAAACAGGATCGCCAAACAGACCTGCGCAGCACAGCCCGGGGAGCAGATGGAATGGCACTGCGACAGAGTGACGAGAATGGATTTGGGAACGGTGACGGAGATGTAGCAGAGATAGGCCACTGAGAGATTCCTGAGGAAGAAGTATATGGGGGTATGAAGGCGCTGGTCAAGGACGGTGACGGAGACGATGAGGAGATTCCCCGTCAGGGCCGCCAGGTAGACCAGGAGGAACAGTGTGGGGTAGACCAGCTACAGCTCCCGGATCTTGGAGAATCCCAGCAGGAGGAATCCCTTCACCATAAAGACACTGGAGACCTCCGGCGGGATACCTTTAGGCATCTTGTGATAGAACCTGATTGCATACAATCAATCCATCAGGCATATTTATTGAGCACTAACTGTGTGCTGAGCACTGTACTAAGCCCTTGGAAGAGTATGATATAAACTGTAACAGTTTGTAGACACGTTCCCTGCCCACAGTGAGCTTATAGATTTGAGGGGGAGTTACACATTAATATAAATAAATAAATTATGGATATGAACATAAGTGCTATGGGGCTGATGGAGAGGGAAATAAAGGGGTGAATAAAGATAAGGATAAAAATACTCAGAAGCTTAGAGACTGTAAGATCATCATGGGCAGAGAACGTGTTTGCTAATTCCGAGTTGTACTGTAATAATAATGATAATAATAACAATAGTGGTATTTGTTAAAAGCTTACTGTGTGCCAAACACTGTTCTAAGTGCTAGGGCAGATACAAGGTAATTGAGTTTCCCCCATGTGGCTCACAGTATATATCCCCATTTTACAGATGAGGTAACTGAGGCACAGAGAAGTGGCTTGCCCAAGGCCACACAACAGACAAGTGGCGGAGCCAGGATTAAAGCCCATTTCCTCTGAATTCCAAGCCTGTGCTCTTACCACAAAGGCACGCTGCTTCTCTCACTGTAATAATATAATAATAATGGTAATAATAATAATAATAATAATGGTATTTGTTAAGCGCTTACTATGTGCCAAGCATTCATTAATTCATTCATTCAATCGTATTTATTGAGCGCTTACTGTGTGCACAGCACTGTACTAAGCGCCTGGGAAGTACAAGTTGTCAACATACAGAGACGGTTCCTACCCAACACCGCGTTTACAGTCTAGAAGGGGGAGACAGACAACAATACAAAACATATAAACAAATTTAAAAAAAAAGAATAGTTAATATGTACAAGTAAAATTAATAGAGAATAAATCTGTAAAAACATATATACAGGTGCTGTGGGGAGGGGAAGGAGGGAGGTTGGGAGGAATGGGGAGGGGGAGAGGAAGGAAGGCTCAGTCTGGGAAGGCCTCCTGGTGGAGATGAGCTCTCAGTAGGGCTTCGAAGGGAGGAAGATAGCTAGCTTGGCGGATGGGGGAAGGGATGGCATTCCAGGCCGGGGGTCGACGGCGGGACAGGCGAGAACGAGACACATTGAGTAGGTTAGCAGCAGAGGTGCGGAGGGTGCGGGCTGGGCTGTAGAAAGAAAGAAGGGTGGTGAGGTAGGAGGGGGAGAGGTGATGGAGAGAATTGAATCCGAGAGTGAGGAGGTTTGCATGATACGTAGGTTGACTGGTAGCCACTGGAGATTTTTGAGGAGGCGAGTAACATGCCCAGAGCGTATCTGAACAAAGATGATCCGGGCAGCGGCCTGAAGTATAGAGTTAAGTGGGGAGAGACAGAGACAGGGGGATGGGAGATAAGAGAGAAGGCTGATGCACTAATCCAGTCAGGAAAGGATGAGAGATTGAACCAGCAGTGTAGCGGTTTAGATGGAGAGGAAAGGGAGGATCTTGGCGATGTTGCGGAGGTGAGACCGGCAGGTTTTGGTGACGGATTGGATGTGAGGGGTGAACGAGAAAGCAGAGTCGAGGATGACATCAAAGTTGTGAGGCGGGAAGGATAGTAGTGCCGTCTACATTGATGGGAAAATCAGGGAGAGGGCAGGGTTTGGGAGGGAAGAAAAGGAGTTCAGTCTTGGCCATATGGAGTTTTAGATGGCGGGCAGACATCCGGATGGAGATGTCTTCAAGGCAGGAGGATACATGAGCCTGAAGGGAGGGAGAGTGAGCAGGGACAGAGATGTAGATTTGGGTTTCATCAGCGTAGAGATCATAGTTAAAGCTGTGGGAGTGAATGAGTTCGCCAAGGGAGTGAGTGTAGATAGAGAACAGAAGGGGACCAAGAACTGATCCTTGAGGAACGCCTACAGTAAGGGGATGGGAGGGGGAGGAGGAGCCAACAAAGGAGACTAGGAATTTACATCCGGAGCGATAAGAGGAGAACCAGGAGAGGACAGAGTCTGTGAAGCCGAGGTTGGATAGCGTGTAGAGGCGAAGTTGGTGGTCCACAGTGTCGAAGGCAGCTGAGAGGTCGTGGAGGATTAGGGTAGAATAGGAGTCATTGGATTTGCAAGAAGGAGGTCATTGGTAACCTTTGAGAGGGTGGGTTCAGTGGAATGTAGTGGACGGAAGCCAGATTGGAGGGGGTCGAGGAAAGAGTTGGCGTTGAAGAATTCGAGGCAGTGGTTGTAGACGACTCGTTCAAGGAGTTTGGAAAGGAATGGTAGGAGGGAGATAGGGCGATAACTAGAAGGGGAGGTGGGGTCAAGAGAGTGTTTTCTTAGGATGGGGGAGACGTGGACATGTTAGAAGGCAGAGGGGAAGGAACTAGTGGAGAGTGAGCGGTTGAAGATGGAAGTTAAGGAGGGGAGGGGGGAAGGGGCAAGAGATTTCATAAGATGAGAGGGAATGGGGTCAGAAGCACAGGGGGCCGGAGTACCACTTGAGAGGAGGGAGGAGATCTCATCTGAGGATACTGCTGGGAAGGATAGGAGAGTAGTGGAGAGGGTTGAGAAGAAGGGGGTTGGAGAAGGTGGGAGGAGTGACTTTCGGGAGCTCAGACCTGATGGAGCTAATTTTACTAATGAAGTAGGAGGCCAGATCCTTGGGGGTGAGGGAAGGAGGAGGGGGAGAAACAGGGGGCCTGAGAAGCGAGTTACATGTACGGAAGTGCTGACGGGGATGATTGGCATTGGTGCCAATAAGGGAGGAGAAATAGTTTGGTCTGGCAGAGGAGAGGGCAGAGTTAAGGCAGGAAAGGATAAACCTGAAGTGAACGAGGTTGGCTTGGTTTTTAGACTTTCGCCAGCAGCGTTCAGCAACTCGAGCATAAGAGCGAAGGAGGCAGACAGTGGCAGTCATCCAGGGCTGTGGGGTACGAGAGCGACGAAGGAAAAGGGGAGTGAGCAAGTCGACCTGAGTAGCGAGGGTAGAATTGAGAGCAGTAATCTGATAATCAAGTTTGGGTAGAGAGGAAAGGGAGGCGAAGTGGGTTGTGAGGCGCTCAGAAAGATGGATGGGGTCGAGAGAACGGAGGTCTCTGTGAGGTAGTAATATAGATTTACAGGGGAGAGGAGTGTGAGTGAGGAGGCAGGTGAGAAGGTTATGATCAGAGAGAGGGATTTCAGAGATGATGAGTGTAGAGATAGTGCAGCGGTAGGAGATGATGAGGTCGAGGGTGTGACCAAGTTGGTGAGTGGGTGAGGTGGGGTGGAGCAGGAGGTTGGCAGCGTCAAGGAGAGATAGAACTCGGGCGGCAACGGAGTCACCAGGGATATCCATGTGGATGTTCAAGTCTCCGAGGATCAGAGTGGGCATGGAAAAGGAGAGATCGAAGGTGAGGAAGGGGTCAAAATCGTTCAAGACGTTGGAGGTAGGGCCGGGGTGGCGGTAGATGATGGCTACAAGAATCTGGAAGTGGTGGTACAGGCGAATGATGTGGGCTTCAAAGGAACGGAAAGAAAGGGAAGGGGGATAAGGGACAGTGCGAAAGCGACATTGGGGGGCGAGAGGGAAACTTACACATCCTCCTTTTACGGTGAGTCTGGGGGAGTGGGGGAAGAAGAGGCCTCTACTGGAGAGACCAGTAGAAGAGACCCTGTTGTCCTGAGACAGCTATGTTTCGTTAAGGGCGAGGAGTAGAGAGCTGGAAAGGAATAGGTCCAGGATGAAAATAAGCTTACCTGTAGTGGCGTGGGGGTTCCGAAGGCCACATTTTTCAGCAGCTGTGGAGGGAAGGGAGGGAGGGGGAAAGGTGCGAGGAGGGTTTGGATTGGGATGAGATGGCGGGGGCCTAGGCTGGGAGAGTGGGAAGGGAGTTGGCGATGAGAAAGGAGAATTGGGGTGGGATGGGGGTGGAGAGGAGGGGAGGGAGGAGTAGAGGGTTGGCGCTAGTACAGAAGGATCCTGGGTAGGGGGTGAGGGTGAGGGGTCGTGGTGGGTGAAAGGAAGGGAAAGAGCTGGGTAGGAGAGGGGAAGGGGAAGGTGAGAAATGGAAATGGCAGTTAGGAGCAGGGGAATTGATAGTTCATGGTGAAGTCAGCAAGGTAAATGACAGCACAGCGGGAGGTTAACAATTGAAATGCAGTAGCAATAACCCAGTGTCAATGATATAAGTAGGTGATTACATCAAAAAGGGTAGTTAAAAATTAACATGCTATGGCAATAATAAGACAAGCAGATGACGATATCACAGAAAGCACATAACAACTACTATATGATTGTAAGAAATAAGCAGATGATGACAACCCAGACGGTAGTTAACAATTAACATGCGATGGCAGTAAATAAGCAGGTGATGACATCATCGAGAGACATTAACAGTTAATATTCGATGGGAATAATAAAATGAGCTGATGATGACATCACAGGAAACAGTTAACAATTAACTTCTAGAGCCCACTGTTGGGTAGGTACCGTCTCTATATGTTACCAACTTGTACTTCCCAAGCGCTTACTACAGTGCTCTGCACACAGTAAGCGCTCAATAAATACGATTGAATGAATGAATGAATTAATTAACATGTAGAAGAGACCATAGGATGGGCAGATGATGCTGAAAGCAGAAGGATGAATTGTCCATAGGGCAGTCAAATCAGATCAAAGAGGTTAATAGCAGGTAGAGTCCAGGGGCTCTTGGCAAAATTGTCTCGGAGGTCGCGGAGGATGGAGTCCTATGGATGCCAGCTCTGGAGTAGGGCGGAACTGTTAAGAGGGGCCATTGGAGCGGAAATGTCTGGGGAGAAGAGTGAACAGCCAAATAGCATGGTAGAGCTAACTAGGTGCGAATGAGATTGTCGTTAAAGTAACCTGGTGATAACAAGGGCCTTTTTCCCGGGGGCGGGGAGGCAGAGAGGGGGGAAATCAGTTAGGTCGGGGCTAAGAAGTGGGGAGTTGGGGGCTCCTCTAAGATGGTCGCTTAAGGGGTGGCGGGGGGGGGATGGAAGCAGGGGTGCTTAATCAACCACAGACGAAGAAGGTGATACAGTGACCCATGAACAGGTAGGAGGACACAATACCACGATCTAGCAGGAGGACACAATGTCCCACGATCCCACTATTCATTCATTCATTCAATCGTATTTACTGAACGCTTACTGCGTGCAAAGCACTGTACTAAGCGCTTGGGAAGTACATGTTGGCAACATATAGAGACGGTCCCTTTCCAACAGCGGGCAAACAGTCTAAAAGGGGGAGACAGACAACAAAAGAAAACATATTAAAAAATAAAATAAATAGAATAAATATTTACAAGCAAAATAAATGAATAGAGTAATAAATATGTACAAACATATATACATATACACAGATGCTGTGGGAAGGGAAAGGACGTAAGGCGGGGGGATGGGGAGGGGGAGGAGGGGGAGAGGAAGAAGGGGGCTCAGTCTGGAAGGCCTCCTGGAGGAGGTGAGCTCTCAGTAGGGCTTCGAAGGGAGGAAGAGAGCTAGCTTGTGGGATGGGTGGAGGGAGGGCATTCCAGACCAGGGGTAGGACGTGGGCCGGGGTTCGACGGCGGGACAGGCGAGAACGAGGCACAGTGAGGAGGTTAGCGGCAGAGGAGCGGAGGGTGCGGGCTGGGCTGTAGAAGGAGAGAAAGGAGGTGAGGTAGGAGGGGACGAGGTGATGGAGAGCCTTGAATCCGAGAGTGAAAAGGTTTTGCTTGATTCGTTGACAGGCAACTACTGGGGATTTTTGAGGCGGGGAGTAACATGCCCAGAGTGTTTCTGCACAAAGACGATCCGGGCAGCGTCGTGAAGTATGGGTTGAAGTGGGGAGAGACAAGAGGAACGGAGATCGGAGAGGAGGCTGATACAGTAATCCAGTCGGGATAGGATGAGAGATTGAACGAACAGGGTAGAGGTTTGCATGGAGAGGAAAGGGCGGATTTTGACGATGTTGCGGAGGTGAGACCGGCAGGTTTTGGTGACGGATTGGATGTGAGGGGAGAAAGAGAGAGCGGAGTCGACGGTGATACCAAGGTTGCGGGCTTGTGAGATAGGAAGGATGGTAGTGCCGTCAACAGTGATGGGAAAGTCAGGGAGAGGGCAGGGTTTGGGAGGGAAGATAAGGAGTTCAGCCTTGCACATTTTGAGCTCTAGATGGCGGGCAGACAACCAGATGGCGATGTCCTGAAGGCAGGAGGAGATGCGAGCCTGGAGGGAGGGAGAGAGAGCAGGGGCAGAGATGTAGATTTGGGTATCATCAGCGTAGAGATGATAGTTGAAGCCGTGGGAGCGAATGAGTTCGCCAAGGGATTGAGTGTAGCTAGAGAACAGAAGGGGACCAAGAACTGACCCTTGAGGAACCCCTACAGCCAGGGGATGGGAGGGGGAGGAGGAGCCCACAAAAGAGACTGAGAATGAAAGGCCGGAGAGATAAGAGAAGAACCAGGAGAAGACAGAGTCTGTGAAGCCAATGTTGGATAGCGTGTTGAGGATGAATGGCCGGAGGGTTAAGAGAAAAACCAGGAGAGGACAGAGTCTGTGAAGCCAAGGTTGGATAGCGTGTTGAGGAGAAGGGGGTTGTCCACAGTGTTAAAGGCAGCTGAGAAGTCGAGGAGGATTAGGATAGATTAGGAGCTGTTGGAGTTTGCAAGCAGGAGGTCATTAGTGACCTTTGAGAGGGCAGTTTCCGTGGAATGTAGGGGACGGAAGCCAGATTGGAGGGGGTCCTGGAGACCGTTTTCGTTGAGTCCACTACTTGTACAGAGTGGAGGTGGTATGAGGGGTGAGTGTAGCGATGATGGGGGTCGTGGGGGCACAGCCCAAGGGTCTCGGTGTGGTCGGAAGAGGATGCAGATGCCCGAGCGGGGGACGGCCAGGAGCCCGACCACAGAGCATAAGCGCCCGATAGCAGGCTGCACGGGGACGGACGGACGGGCGGAGGTAGGGAGGTATGGTGGGGGAGCCCCGGCCCTCGCGGCGGCGTCCGGCAGGATCCTTCCGAGAGCAGTGGGGCCACGCCGTGTGATGGCTGGCGGGAGGGCAGGCCTCTCGGGAACGAAGTACCGGGATCCTAAGGCGGCGCTCTGAGGAGAGGATCCTACCTGGAGAAGAAGGGTCACGCGGTGTATTGGCGTGCAGGCCTCTCGGGAATGGAATCCCGGGCTTCTATTCATTCATTCATTCATTCAACCGTATTTACTGAGCGGTTCTTGTGTGCAGAGCACTGTACTAAGGACTTGGGAAGTACAAGCTGGCAACATATTGAGACGATCCCTACGCAATAGCGGGCTCACAGTCTAGAATGGGGAGTGATCAGCTTGACCCACGTGGGGCTCACAGTCTTAATCCCCATTTTACAGATGAGGTAACTGAGTCTTAGAGAAGTTAAGTGACTTCCCCAACGTCACACAGAACACACGTGGCGGAGCCGGGATTAGAAACCATGACCTCTTACTCCCAAGCGGGTGCTCTTTCCACTGAGCCACACTGGCTCTACGGAAAGGATCCTGCCGGGAGCAGGGCCGCTTTAAACAAAGCACCGTTCTAGTCGCTGGGGTAGATACAAGGTAATTGAGTTGTCCCGCGTCGGGTTTGCAGTCTCAATCCCCATTTCGCTGATGAGTGAATTGAGGCACAGAGAAGTTGCATGCCTTGCCTAAAGACACTCAGCTGACAAGTGGCGGAACTGGGATTAGAATCCACATGCTCTGACTCCCAAACCCATGCTCTTGCCACTTAGCCATACTGCCTCTCTCACTCTACTCTCTCAAGCACTTACTACAGTGCTCTGCACATAGTAAGCTCTCAATAAATACCACTGATTGATTGCACAACAGGGCAAAACCATGGAAGGAGTCTCATCTTGTCATTCCTGTATGGATTCAGGACAAAACTACGATTTTTCGACTGCGAAGATGCCTGTTTTATTCCTAAATATCAGTAAAGACCAAGACTACACAGATTCTCATGCTTCCTTTGTCATATCCACCCATCTCCCCTCTCCTCAAAAACTTCCCGTGATTTCCCTTCCCTCTCCACATCGAACACCAACTCCTTACCTTCAGCTATAAGGCATTCAAATCATCTCTTTCCCTCTAATAAGCCAGTCAATCGTATTTATTGAGCGCCTCCTGTATGCATAGCTGTACTAAGCGCTTGAGAGAGTATAATGTAAAAATAAACAGGCACATTCCCTGCCCTCAATCAATCAATCAATCAATCGTATTTATTGAGCGCTTACTATGTGCAGAGCACTGTACTAAGCGCTTGGGAAGTACAAATTGGCAACACATAGAGATAGTCCCTACCCAACAGTGGGCTCGCAGTCTAAAAGGGGGAGACAGAGAACAAAACCAAACATACCAACAAAATAAAATAAATAGGATAGAAATGTACAAGTAAAATAAATAAATAAATAAATAAATAGAGTAATAAATATGTACAACCATATATACATATATACAGGTGCTGTGGGGAAGGGAAGGAGGTAAAATGGGGGGATGGAGAGGGGGACGAGGGGGAGAGGAAAGAAGGGGCTCAGTCTGGGAAGGCCTCCTGGAGGAGGTGAGCTCTAAGCAGGGCCTTGAAGGGAGGAAGAGAGCTAGCTTGGCGGATGGGCAGAGGGAGGGCATTCCAGGCCCGGGGGATGACGTGGGCCGGGGGTCGATGGCGGGACAGGCGAGAACGAGGTACAGTGAGGAGATTAGAGGTGGAGGAGCGGAGGGTGCGGGCTAGGCTGTAGAAGGAGAGAAGGGAGGTGAGGTAGGAGGGGGCGAGGTGATGGAGAGCCTTGAAGCCCAGGGTGAGGAGTTTCTGCCTGATGCGCAGATTGATTGGTAGCCATTGGAGGTTTTTGAGGAGGGGAGTAATATGTCCAGAGCGTTTCTGGACAAAGATAATCCGGGCAGCAGCATGAAGTATGGATTGAAGTGGGGAGAGAAATGAGGATGGGAGATCAGAGAGAAGGCTGATGCAATATTCCAGACGGGATAGGATGAGAGCTTGAACGAGCAGGGTAGCGCTTTGGATGGAGAGGAAAGGGAGGATCTTGGCAAGGTTGCGGAGCTGAGACTGGCAGGGTTTGGTGACGGCTTGGAAATGAGGGGTGAATGAGAGAGCAGAGTCGAGGATGACACCCAGATTGCGGGCTTGTGATATGCGAAGGATGGTAGTGTCGTCAGCAGTGATGGGAAAGTCAGGGAGAGGGCAGGGATTGGGAGGGAAGACAAGGAGTTCAGTCTTGGACATGTTGAGATTTAGGTGGCGGGCAGACATCCAGATGGAGATGTCCTGAAGGCAGGAGGAGATGCAATCCTGGAGGGAGGGGGAGAGAGCAGGGGCAGAGATGTAGATTTGGGTGTCATCAGCGTAGAGATGATAGTTGAAGCCATGGGAGCGAATGAGGTCACCAAGGGAGTGAGTGTAGATCGAGAACAGAAGGGGACCAAGAACTGAACCTTGGGGAACCCCCACAGTAAGGGAATGGGAGGGGGACGAGGAGCCTGCAAAGAGACTGAAAATAAACGACCGGAGAGATAAGAGGAGAAGCAGGAGAGGACGGAGTCTGTGAAGCCAAGGTTGGATAGCGTTTTGAGGAGAAGGGGGTGGTCCACAGTGTCGAAGTCAGCTGAGAGGTCGAGGAGGATTAGGATAGAGTATGAGCCGTTGGACTTGGCAAGCAGGAGGACATTGGTGCCCTTTGAGAGGGCATTTTCCGTGGAATGTAGGGGACGGAAGCCAGACTGGAGAGGGTCGGGGAGAGAGTTGGTGTTGAGGAATTCGAGGCAGCGCGTGTAGACAACTCGTTCAAGGAGTTAGAGTTAGCAGAGGTACATCAGAGTTTGCAGACACTTTCCCTGCCCACAAAGAAGTTACAGTCTTACATTTACCACAGCACTCACCAACATTTCTTGGGATATACTTATCACTTAGCAAGTAGCACAGTTCTTTTTGTCTCATCGGTCATGGATGCTGGTACAGTGACAGGATGGTCTGGGTGAGGGGTGAGAACTGTTGGGATCCTTCCTCCCCCTCTTGGCTCTCCGGGTGACTGCACCGTCCCCTCAGATGATGGTGGGGTTATTTCCTAGGGGATTCCCCGTGGGAGGACCGGCCCTGTGCTGCGCTGAGACAGCTGATGGGCCGGTTATCTCGGAATGCCGGGATAATGGGCTACCTGTAGTACTGGCCCTCACAACCTAAATAACTGCCCAGTCCCACATGGTTCCCACTCTGGGACTCCTTTCTAGAACAACATCGACGGACTAATCATCATTACCTCTCCGGAATTAATTAAAACCTTGGGGATTTGAACCTCATTTAAAGCCAGGAATTAGGACCGTATGTCATCAGAAGCAGCGTGGCCTAATGGAAATAGCCCGGGTCTGGGAGTCGGAGAACCTGGGTTCTCATCCCAAGGCTGCCACTGGTCAGTTATGTGACCTTGGGCACGTCACTCCACTTCCCTGTGCCTCAGTTCCCTCCTATGAAAAATGGGGATTCAATACCTGTTAGCCCCATGTGGGTTTTGATTATTTTGTATCTACCCCAATGCCTAATATAGTGCTTGGTACATAGTAAGCACTTAACAAATTGCATTTTACAAAATGGGGGGACGGTAGAGAGGGAAGCAGAGAATGGTTGTAGGAATGAAATCTAAGTTGGCTGCACTGCTCATCGGTCTTGTTTTAAGGAACAGCAATAGGTTAGTGGGTGGGCGCTGTATTACCTTCCAGAACTTTATTGCAGTCTCTCGTGCCAAGCATGACCAGAAGCCATTTTTGAGAGATCTATTACAGAATCCACTTTAAGATGAAGCAAGGGGTGGCCATTTTGGGAGTAGTAGCAATCAATCAATCATTCATATTTATTAAGCGCTTACTATGTTCAAGACAATATACTAAGCATTTTGGGACACTACAATGTAACAGAGTTGGTAGATATGTTCCCTAACCTTAGAGAGGTTACGTCTAGAGGGGGAGGCAGACATTATTACCAATAAATAAATGACAGATATGGGCATAGGTGGTGTGAGGCAGAGGATGGAGTGAATAAAGGCTGCAAGTCCAACTGCAAGGGCGACGCAGAAGGCAGTGGAAGAAGAGGGGTTAATGAGGAAAGTCATCTTGGAGGGGATGCGCCTTCATTATGGCTTTGAAGGTGGGGAGAGTAATTGTCTGTTGGACACGAAGAGGGAGGGCGTTCCAGGCCGGAGGCAGGATGTGGGTGAGGGGTCGAAGGAGAGATGTATGACATAGAGGTACAGTGAATAGTCTGGCATTAGAGGAGCAGAGTGCGAGGACAGTGTTTAAGTAGGAATACAGGGGCAAGGTGATTTAGAAAGGATTTGCTTATTGCCATCCAAGCACATACTAAAGTACCTGGTACGTAGCAACACTTAATAAATACTATAAATATTATCATTATCATTATAATCCCAAACTAAGCCCCATTTTCCTCATCTCCCCCTTCTCTCCCCGTCACCTCGACTCGTTCCCTTTGCTCTACTCATCCTCCAGCCCCACAGCAATTGCGTGTATATGTACATATCTATAATTATATTTATATCAATGTTTGTTTACTTGTTTTGATGTCAGGCTTTTAGAGTGTAAGCCCTGTGTGGGTAGGGATTGTCTCTCTCCCTGTAAAGTAATTACAGTAATTGTACTTTCCAAGCTCAGTACAGTTCTCTGAACAGAGTAAATGCTCAATAAATACAATTGAATCAATGAATGAATGAATATCATTATTATTATTAATCCCAGCTCCACTACCTGTCTGCACAGTGACTTGATATCTATTTATCATTAATACATTTTCAATTGTATTTATTTAACATTTATTATGTGCCAGGCAAAGTACCTAGCCCTGGGTCAGGCAGAATTTAATTAGGATGGATATAGTTCCTTTCCCATATGGGGCTCACAGTCTTAATCCCCATTTTACAGATGAAGCAACTGAGAAAAAGAGAAGTGAACTGGCTTCCCAAGGTTGCACAGCAGACAAGTGGTATGTCAGCTCGTTTCGATTCCCAGTCCTGTGTTTTACCCACTAGACCATGCTTCTTCTCTTATCCCTTCACTTAGTACTGTGCTTGAAACACAATAAGCACTTAACAAGTACGACTGAAAAAATTAGGGTCATATTCTTTCCCTCTAGATGCTGCTTTACCCTGGACAATTATGACCTAAGTTCTGTTCCACCTGGTCCAGTAATTGCGTCTGATTGTGGCCCATTTCCTGTAGCAATGATTTCTGGGTAATCGACCTCCTCTACACCCCTACCCCCTGGCTGCCCTGTCTTTGTGGGACCACCACCAGCCCCATAGCAGCCTCTCACCATCCACTGACCACTCCACCCTTGGCTTCTGGTATCTGTCCTATTTCTCTCTGCCTATCGCACTTCACCTTCTTGGTCTCCCCCATCGTCCCCTCTGAGCTTTGTGGCTCCCTGTCCACATGCATTGTTGGGGATTAGGACAGCAATCCATCAATTAATGGCTTTTTATTGAAAAGTTACTGTTCGCAGAACACTGTACTAAGCACTTGGGAGAGTACAATTGCCAAGATCCGCCCTTTCCTCTCTATCCAAACCGCTACCCTGATCGTTCAAGTTCTCACCCTATCCCGTCTGTACTACTGCATCAGCCTCCTCTCCGATCTCCCATCCTCTTGTCTCTCCCCACTTCAATCCATACTTCACGCCGCTGATCGGATTGTCTTTGTCCAGAAACGCTCTGGACATGTTACTCCCCTCCTCAAAAATCTGCAGTGGCTACCAATCAGTCTGCGCATCAGGGAAAAACTCCTCACCCTCGGCTTCAAGGCTCTCCATCTCCTCGCCCCCTCCTATCTCACCTCCCTTCTCTCCTTCTGCAGCCCAGCACGCACCCTCCGCTCCTCTGCCGCTAATCTCCTCACCGTGCCTCGTTCTTTCTCGCCTATCCCGCCGTCGACCCCCGGCCCACGTTATTCCCCTGTCCTGGAATGCTCTCCCTCCCAACATCCGCCAAGCTAGCTCTCTTCCTCCCTTCAAGGCCCTACTGAGAGCTCACCTCCTCCAGGAGGTCTTCCCAGACTGAGCTCCCTCCTTCCTCTCCCCGTTGTCCCCATCTCCGTCGCCCCCCCGTCTTACCTCCTTCCCTTCCCCACAGCACCTGTATATATGTTTATACATATTTATTACTCTATTCATTTTACTTGTACATATCTATTCTATTTATTTTATTTTGTTAATATGTTCGGTTTTGTTCTCTTTCTGCCCCTTCTAGACTGTGAGCCCACTGTTGGGTAGGGACTGTCTCTATATGTTGCCAACTTGTACTTCCCAAGCGCTTAGTACAGTGCTCTGCACACAGTAAGCGCTCAATAAATACGATTGATTGATTGATTACAATGCAAAGGAGTTAGTAGGCACGATACTTGCCCTCAGGAAGCTTACAGCCTACAGGGGGAGACAGACATTAAAGTAGATCAGGGTTAGTGAAAATAGTAGAGCATGAGACTATTTACACAAGTATCCTGGGGATGGGGTGAGTAAAAAAGTGTTTAAGGAGTACACAATCAATTTCAGGGTAGAAGCAGAGGGGAAAGCAGACAAGAGAAATGGGTTTCAGCCATAAAATTTCCTCAAGGCGGCCGTCATGTCCCTGTTCCTCAGGCTAAAGATGAGTGGGTTCAGGGTGGAGGGACCACGGTGTAGAACACGGAAACCAGCAGGGACAACGTCGACAGGGAGTCTGACACGGGTTTGAGGTAGGTAAAGATTCCAGTCGAGAGATAAAGAGTGACGACGGCGAGGTGGGGCAGGCAGGTAGAGAAGGCCTTGGCCCGACTATCGGTGGACGGGAACCTCAGCATGGCCGAGAATATGTGGACGTAGGAGATGACGATGCAGATGAAGGAGACAAAACTAAAGCCGATACCCACAGTCACAGTGATGACAATGACAACGTGTGTTTCCGAACAGGAGACCTTCAGTAAGGAGGGGACGTCACAGAAGAGCTCCTGGGTCACGTTGGACTCACAGAAGCTTAATATGAACGTCCCGACTGAGTACATCACTCCCAAAAGCCCTCCTTTGAGCCAAGACACGGCGGCCATCTTTCCACAGGCCTCTCGTTCCATGATGAGGTCGAAGCGCAGGGGGCGGCAGATGGTAATGTAGCGGTCATAGTACATTGCTGTGAGGACGGACAGCTCTGAACCACCAAACAGAATCGTCAAAAACACCTGGGCCACACAATTTCTGTAATAGATGGACCTATTGTTGATCAGGTAGTTGAGGATGGATTTGGGGATGGTGACGGAGATGAGGCAGAGGTCAATGAGGGACAGGTTCCTGAGGAAAAAGTACATGGGGGTTGGAGGCGCCGGTCGAGGGCAGTGACGGCAACGATGAGGAGATTCCCCGTCAGGGCCGCCAGGTGGACCAGAAGGAACAGCGTGTCGTGGACCAACTGCAGCTCCCGGACCTCCGAGAAACCCAGCAGGAGGAATTCTGTCACAACTGTGTGATTGGCCATGTGTTCTGAGAGTTACCTGAGTGTACCAAGAAAACGGTTAAGTATCACTCCGAGAAAAACAGGAAAAGTGAAATTGTAAGTTGCATCGTACCTCTCAGATTCCCCTTTCTTCTGCCTTTGGCATGGAATGAAGACCAGCACTCAAACGGATTTATTGTCCTGGGTACCTTCCCTGTTCTTAAATGTTTGTAACGATTGAGATACTGCAATTCCTCCTATTCAAGTAGTCACCCTAACTTATCTGCCCTGGATCGTCCTCTCCCTTCATATCTGACAGACCACCACTCTCCTCTCCCAAATAAACACAAAGGTAAACACGAAGCAGCAGGCAGACGTAAAGGCAGGCAGATGCAGAGAAACAGAGACAGGGAGACAGAAATACAAAGACAAAACAAAACTCAAGGAGATACCTAGATCAAGAGACAGAGTTTTAATTGTAGCTCTGCTAGTAGCTTGCAGTAAGGCCTGCTATGACTCCTTGGTCCAGTCACATAACTTCTCTGGCCTCATTTACAAATAGTGAATAATGACCTTTTCTTCCCGCTACGTAAACTGCGAGCCCTATGTGGGAGAGTGTCTATGTCCAATCTGACTATTAGAGAAGCAACATGGCTTAGTGGAAGGAGCACCGGCTTTGGAGTCAGAAGACATAGGCTCTAATCCCGCTTCTGTCAGTTGTCTGCTGTGTGATCTTGGGCAAGTACTTAACTTCTCTGTGCCTCAGTTACCCCATCTGTAAAGTGGGGATTAAGACTGTGAGCCCCGCATGAGACAACCTGATTACCTTGTATCTACCCCAGTGCTTAGAACAGTGCCTGGCATATAGTAAGTGCTTAACAAACACCATCATTGTTATTATTATCTTGTATTTCCCTCAGTGCTTAATAACAGTACTAGGCATGTACTCAAGTGCTTAACAAGTATCAGTAAAATAAAATACCGGTTCTCCATTCTACTTAGAATTCTGAGCTCCATGTGGGACATGAGCTATGTCCAATCTTGTATCATCGTCATCACTTAGAACATTTCCAGAGCTTAGTGCAGTGCCTGGCACCTAGTAAGTGCATAACCAATACCATAATTATTATTATTGTTATTATTACTACAAGGCACACACTAAGTGCTTAACAAGTACTTATAAAAATACCTGTTCTCTCTCCAATTTAGACTGTGAGCCCCATCTAGAACATGGACTCTGTTCAATTTTGTATCTACCCCAGAGCCTAGCCCTGTGCTTGGAATATAGTAAGTGCTTAACAAGCTAGAGGAAGACAAGTGTCAGGCAGGAACTCACATGAACAATGAAAAAACTGAAGATCACTGAAATGAATTTCCTGATGCACGTTGGCACTTACCAATGGATGTAAACAGGCAATTTCTCGTCATATTCCTTCCAGACTTAAAAGCGTCTCCTTTTGCTGTTCATCCCCTCTGTCACTAGACGTCAGGCTTGTTGTAGTCAGGGAACCTGTCTCTTATATTTCACTTTCCCGAGCTCATAGTACAAGCTCTGCATACAAGAAACATTCAGTAAATACCATTAATGGATTATTTAAAGTCTGTTTCCCCCTCTAGACTGTAAACACATTGTGGCTAGGGAACGAATCTCCCAAATCTGTTATATTGTACTCTCCCTAGATCTTAGTCCAGTGACCTGCATATAGTAAGCGCTCAAAAAATCCCACTGATTTAGTGCTGGTTGCACTCGGGTGGGGACATCACTCTCTTGTTGTGGAGTTCTCGGAAGATGATGTGTTTCACATTCTGCGCTCCTTCAGAGCGGCAATTTGTAATCCTTCCCACGTGGCCTCTCTTTTCCCTCTGGAGAAAGCAGGATTCCACTTTTGTTCTGAGGGACCTCGTGACTGAAAGCCCCCAGAATCTATTGTGCTGTCAAATACGATTGAATAAACAAATGGAGGAATAATCCTGTCTTTGCCATGAGGATAATCAAGTTACTCTCAACCCCACAGAACTTCGTATTTAGAAATTATGAATTGTATATATCGTACGTTATTTATTTCGATTAATGCCTGTCTCCCTCTCTAGACTTTTTGCTTCTTGTGGGTAGGGAAAGTGTCTACCAATTCTGCTATATTGTAATGAAAATAATAATAATAATAATAATAATAATAATAATAATAATAGTATTTTAGCACTTAGTATGTGCCAAGTACTAAGCGCTGCGATGAATACAAGCAAATTGGGATGGACGCTGTCCCTGTTCCACGTGGGACTCACAGTCCCCTTCTCCATTTTACAGAGGAGGTAACTAAGGTATAGAGAAATGAAGTGACCTTCGCAAGGTTACGTATCAGACAGGTGGCAGAGCAGGGATTAAAACCCATGACCCCAGAACCATGCTCTATCCACCCTGCCATGCTGCTTCTCTGGCATACTGTACTCTCTCAAGGGCTCGGTATAGTATCTGAACACTGTTAGCGCTCACTAAACACCATTGATGGTGATGATTGATTTTTGAGGGCCTTAAGTGTAGGAGGCTGATGTGATTTCTTTTACCAGTACTATCTCCTCATAGATTCTAAGATGTCTCCTCAGAGGCTACATTTCTGTCATCTGGAATCATTTTTGTGATCAACAGTCTCTTTTTGATTCCCTCCTTATGATCTAGGATACCCCCTTAACCAACTCTTTCCTCTCCCTGTCTGTGCTTTCGTTCTCTTACTAGATAATGTTATTAGATAATATTATCTAATATTATTTGATAATAATGATAATAATAATAATAGTAATAATAATTGTGGAACCTGTTAAGCACATATTATGTGTCAGGCACTGTATAACATAAAAGATAATCAGATGGGACAACAGCCTCCGTCTCACATGGGACTCACCGTCTTCATCCCCATTTTACAGATGAGGAAACTGATCCACAGAGAAGTGACTTGACCAAGGTCACAGAGCAGATATGAGGTGGAAAGGGGATTAGAACCCTGGTCCTCTGACTCCCAGGCCCAGGGTCCTTCTGCTAGGCTACACCGCTTCTCCGTCTGGAGAACAGTACCAGAGCACTGTTCTAAGCCCTTGGAGAAAACACTAGGCTTTGTTAAACAGGATGCCTATCTCAAGGGGCTTGCAATTTTATAGGGGAAGCAGACACTGACATGAATTACAGACGGGAAGCAACAGAGTGCAAGCAATTGGACATAATCCCTGTGGGGCTTGGGTAGGGAAGTAACCTAGTACTTGGGGGCAAAGACTTAAGAGTCCAGGCAACCCAGAAGGGACGGTGAATAAATTGGGTTGGAGGAGGTGGGGGAAACCCACATAACCCAACTACCCCAAATATTACATCACAATATTCCCTAGCATTGGGAATCAATTCTGGGAGAGCAACTGGATTCTAGACCCAATCCCTGCCAGCAGCGAGTTTCCAGCCTATTCTAACCTCAGTTTCATTGTCCTTTGACGTCTTCTTGTGATCCTGGCAGCTTGGTCTCGACCGGTTTCAACTAGAGGTTAGCAGCGTGGATTAATGGAAAGAACCCGGGCTTCTGATCCCGGCTCTGCCACGTATCTGCTGTGTGACCTTGGGCCGACCACTTAACTTTTCTGTGCCTCAGTGACCACATCTGTAAAATGGGGTTGAAGACTGTGAGACCCATGTGAGATAACCTGACTACCTTGTGTTTACCCCAGCGCTTAAAATAGTGCTTGACACATAGTATGCGCTTAAGAAATACCGTAATTATTATTAATCCACACCTCCCATCTCAGAGACCTTTCTTCTTCGGGCGATCAGTATCGTTTCCACAGCGACTGGTTTGCACCCGCATCCCACTTCTGGCCTCTCCTCTCACACAAAGCCTTCGACTTCCATTTTCTCTGCCTTCTTGCCTTTTTATCTAGCCATTCTTTACAACCTGGATTTATATTCTGTATCTTCCATTCTGGTCTATGATTGGGATGCAGCATAACGTAAATGGAAGGCGCACGGACGTGCATTCTAATCCCAGTTCCACCAACAACGCTTCTTTGGTGATATTTGTTAAGAGGTTACTATGTGCCAGGCAGTATACTAAGTGCGGGGATAGATACAAGATAATCGGGTTGGGCCTAGTCCATGTTCCACATGGGGGTCACAGTCTTAATCCCCATGTTACAGATGAGGCAATTGAGGCAGAGAGAAGTGAAGTGACTTGCTCAAATTCACATAGCAAATAAGAGGTGGAGCCAGAATTAGAACCCATGTCCTCTGGCTTCCAGGCCTGTGGTCTTTCCCCTAGGCCATGCTACTTTTCGGTTGCTCCTCATACATGGACATATTCCTATACTCTGATGCTTCCCATATCTGTAATTCATTTTAATATGTATTTCACACACGAGACTGTAAGCTTTTGGAGGGCTGACATTGTGTCTACCCATTCTGTTGTGCTGGACTCTCCCAAGACCTTAGTGTGTGCGCAGACTCTGTCTATCAACTCAGTTGTATCAGTACAGTTCTCTGCACCCAGTAAATGCTGCATAACTATGATGGATGGATTGAGTGATTGACCTTGACTCACCGAGGCAGTCTAGGGTTGAGAATGCTGAGTTCATCATCCTAGTCTCCTCTTGCGGATTTGTGAATGGGACGGGAAAGAGTGTGGCATAAAGCCAGTGTTCTGGACTCCTCGAAGACAACAGCCGCTGTTCTGGGTGGGACGTGGGGAGGGGGTTCCCCTGGGAGGAACAGCCCCGGGCTCGTCCCGAGAGACTTGTTAGCTGGAAGACTCAGGAGTCCAGAGGTGACGTTATCTCCGATGTTCAGCAGGGCTCAGAATGTCCCACTAATGTTACCTCCCTCACCCACGAGAATACCCATGGTCACAAATTCACTCAATCGTCTTTGGTGCGTGCGATGCACTGTAGTAAGCGCTTGGGGCAGTAGGATACAATGAACAGACATCTTCACTGCTCACAAGGAATTTAAAATGTGGAGATATTCCTGTAACGAATAAGACTCTGACAAACTGAATAGTTATACGACCCTCTTCTGAGGTCTTACTCTCTGCACCTTTAGAGATTTATTTTAGAACACTTCTCTTCAGGAGCCCTTCTCCGAGTAAGTCTCCATTTCCTCTTCTTCTACTCCTTTTTGTGTTGCTCTTGCACTTGGATTTATGCCTTTTATGCACCCCACTCTCACCCCCCTGCACTTATGTTCGGATGTGTAATTTGTTTATTTTTAGTAATGTCTGCCTCCCCCAATAGACGGTAAACATGTTGTGGGCAGGGTATGTCTGTTCATGGTCGTACTGTACTCTCTCAAGCGCTTAGTACAGTGTTCTGCACACAGGAAGTGCTCAATAAATAGGATCGATTAATTGGTAATAAAAGCTTTATAAATACTACAGACAAATAGTCAATCTCCACAGCCACCACTGTCTGTAGACGGCTGGCGCTGTAATCAGTTCAGGCATGGAGGACCTTGAGCCTAAGGTCTCAGTAACCAGGCCAGCCATCTTTCTCCACAGGAAATTCCCTTGGGACTGATGCTTTAGCTTCTAGCTTTTATTAGGGTTAGAAGAGTGTTCTGCCGCCATTTTAGAGGCATTTCCCTGATATCATTCTCCGGTTGTTCTGGTTCCTTAGGCTGTAGATGAGGGGGTTCTGGACGGGGGCACCACGGTGTAGAACACGGATACCAGGCTGTCCAGGGTCGAGGGGGAGTCAGACACGGGCTTGAGGTAGGCAAAGGAGCCATTTGCTACGAATACAGTCATGACGGTAAGATGGGGCAGGCAGGTGGAGAAGGCTTTGGCCCGGCCCTCGGCGGCCGGCATCCTGTACACGCACTAGACGACGATGGAGAGGAAATAAATGAAGGTGAGGCCGACTGAGACGGTTTTTGTGAGAAATTCCTGGATATTTCCACTGGGTCCTGCGAGACCTATGAGCTGAGGGATATCACAGAAGAACTAGGGAAGGACGTTGGACCTCCAGACGGGGACGGAGAAGGTGGCGATGGTGTGCGTCATGGCGCTAAGGGTGCCAAAGGGCCACGAGGCGGCCCCCATCTTCACAGAGACCCCATCATCCGTGATGACCGCATAGCGCAGGAGGAGGCAGATGGCCACGTAGCGGTCGAAGGACATCGCCATGAGCAGGGGAGTCTCTGCACAGGCACAGAGTATGAACGCAAACACCTGGAAAGCACAGCCCAGGAAGGAGATTTCTCCATGGTCGGTCAGGGAGTTGTGTATTGACTGTGGGACGGTGACAGAGATGAGGCAGAGGTCGAGGACGGGCAGGTTCCTGAAGAAGAGGTAGATGGGAGTGTGGAGGCGCCGGTCGAAGATGGTGACTGCGACAATGAGGAGATTCCCAGCCAGGGCTGGCAGGTAGACCAGGAGGAACAGCGCGGCGTGCATCAGCTGCAGCTCCAGGACGTCCGAGAAACCCAGCAGGAGAAATTCCAAAACATCCGTGTGATTGGCCATTTCCTTCTGGAAGATGTTTTTATCCACCCTGATAGGATGAGAGGGCAGTAGAAAATGAGAAAATAAGTGGGATTCTTTTCCAAGTAATATCCAGGTCTTTATAGGCACTAACACATTATTTATTCTTCCCTTCTTACCTCAGAAGGTAACAGTGCCTTCTGAGGTACTAGACAATTCCTGACATTACCTAACTGGGCGGAATCTAGGATAACACCAAGGTTGCGGGCTTGTGAGACGGGAAGTATGGTAGTGCCGTCTACATTGATGGGAAAGTCAGGGAGAGAGAAGGCATGAAGATGATGATGGTATTTGTTAAGCGCTTACTATGTGCCAAGCACTGTTCTAAACTCTGACTAATTATATATTAATGATGATAATGATATCGTAACATATAGAAGCAGCGTGGCTTAGTGGATAGATCCCGGGATTGGTAGTTAGAGGTCATGGGTTCTTATCCTGGCCCCATCACTTGTCAACTGTGTGACTTTGTGCAAGTCACTTCACTTCTCTGTGTCTCAGTTGCCTCATTCTGTAAAATGGTGATGAAGGCTCTGAGCCCCAGAGCCCCAACTTGATTACCTTGTATCTACCCCAACTCTTAGAGTAAGCGCTTAACAAATACCATCATCATCATAAAGAAAAAAATCTCCGTTCTCAGTCCCTGCTTCAGACCAGAATACTTCTCCCCAGCCTAGTCATCCCGTGACCTGTAAACAGTACCCTGACCATGGACTAATAGAATGAGCATAATCCCGATTCCACCGCTTGCATGCTGTGTGACCTTGGGCACGCCACTTCACTTCTCTCAATTTCCTAAGCTTATTTTTAAAATCAGGAAAATCAAATTCACTTTCATTCATTTATTCATTCAATTGTATTTATTGAGCGCTTACTGTGTGCAGAGCACTGTACTAAGCGCTTGGGAAGTACAAGTCGGCAACATCTAGAGACGGTCCCTACCCGACAGTGGGCTCACAGTCTAGAAGGGGGAGACAGAGAACGAAACAAAACATATTAACAAAAAAAATAGAATCAATATGGACAAATAAAATGAATGAATAAATAGAGTAATAAATACATACAGACATATATACATATATGCAGGTGCTGTGGGGAAGGGAAGAAGGTAAGGCGGGGGGGAGGGGGAGAGGAAGAAGGGGACTACGCTTCCCTCCTGACTCCTGCTCCGGGAGACTCCAGTTCCTCATGACTCTCCCGTCTTCAGCACATTCATTCATTCAGTCAGTCATATTTATTGAGCGCTTACTGTGTGTAGAGCACTGTAATAAGCGCTTGGGAGGTACAAGTTGGCAACATATAGATACGGTTCCTACCTGACAGTGGGCTCACAGTCTAGAAGGGGGAGACAGAGAACAAAACAAAACATATTAACAAAATAAAATAAATAGAATAAATATGTACAAATAAAATATAAATAAGTAGAGTAATAAATACATACATATATACATATATACAGGTGCTGTGGGGAGGGGAAGGAGGTAAGGCAGGGGGGATGGAGAGGGTCTGGAGGGTGAGAGAGCCACCAGGTGAAGTACGAGGGGGCGAGGGACGGACGGCTTTCAAGCCTATGGTGATGGGTTTCTGCAGAGACCGGCTTCCCGCCCTGGGCCACTAGCCATTGGGTCACTAAATAATAATAATGATGATGATGATGATGATGATAATCATAATAATAATAATAATAGCATTTATTAAGCGCTTACCATGTGCCAAGCACTGTTCCAAGCATTGGGGGGATACAGGGCCATCAGGTTGTCCCACCGGGGACTCACAGTCATCATCCCCAGTCTTCTTATAATCAGGACTGGAATGAAATGAAAGAGCTCAGCCCGTTGTTAACCGGGAATTAGTCTACAGAACAGTGCTTGGCACATAGTAAGTGCTTAACAAATACCATTATTATTATTATTATTACGAACTCTGTTATACTCTTCCAGTTGCTTAATTAACTGTTCTTCACATAAGCGCTCAATACATTCCACTGATTCCTTGATTTATGTTTGCCTCCCCATGTACATTGTAAGCTCCCTGGGTCAGAGATCATGCCGACCAACTCTATTATATTGGACACTTCCAATCGCTCCTTCAGTGTTCTTCACACAGTGAGCGCTGGATACTACCACTGATTCTTTGACTAACGCCTGCCTCGAATTCTAGACTGTAAGATCCTTCATTCCTTCATTCAGTCGCATTTATTGAGCACTTACTCTGTGTGCAGAGCACTGAACTAAGCACTTGGAAAGCACAATTCGGCAACAGATAGAGACAAACCCTACCCAACAACGGGCTCACAGTCTAGAAGGGGGAGACAGACAACAAAACGAAGCAAGTAGACAGGCAAAAACAAAACAAGTAGGCAGTGGGCAACAAACGTGTCTACCCACTCTGTACTAGTGTACTCTCCCAAGCACTTAGTTCAGTGCTCTGCACCCAGTAAGCACCCTTGATTGATGGATTCTCTCCTTAGCTCTCGCAATTACCCGAATCTCAGCCACCACAATCAAGATCGCTAGAAAGTACTCTAGATCTTTGATGGTCTTCCCATCTGAGCCCAGAACCGGTGACCAATAGTTTCAGAACAACGTGCTGCAGAACCAGAGGAGCCAGTTTTATGAACTCCTGAAAAACGTGCAACTCTCATCTTCTCCTATACCCTGGGGATCTCGCATGTTTACAGAAGGTAGGATTTCCAGTGGGCCGTTACGTTCACTCTCTAGAAGCAGAAAAATTGCAAACCTGAAGGGAAAGATTGGTCCATCTAGATTTATCCACCTAGATTTACAGTAATTATTAATATTATCATCATTGCTGTTGTATTTGTTAAGTGCTTACTAGATTACTATGATATTTGTTTAACACTAAGTCCGCTATTATTATGGTATGTATTAATCACTCACTATATTATTATTACGACATTTGTTAAGCACTTACTCTGTTCTTATGGTATTTGTTAAGCACTCACTATCTTATGGGATTTGTAAACGCGCAATATATTAATAATATTATGGGATTTGATAAGCACTCACTATATTATTATTTCAGTATTTGTTAATCAATCAATCAATCGTATTTATTGAGCATTTACTGTGTGCAGAGCACTGTACTAAGCGCTTGAGAAGCACAAGTTGGCAACACATAGAGACGGTGCTACCCAACAGTGGGCTCACAGTCTAGAAGGGGGAGACAGAGAACAAAACAAAAGATATTAACAAACTAAAATAAATAGAATAGATATGGACAAGCAAAATAAATACATAAATAGAGTAATAAATATGTACAAACATATTTACATATATGCAGGTACTGTGGGAAAGGGAAGGAGGTAAGGCAGGGGCGGTGGAGAGGGGGAGGAGGGGGAGAGGAAAGAGGGGGCTCAGTCTTAAGCGCTAACTATATCATTATTATGGTATTTATTAAGAACTCACTATATTATTATTATGGCATTTGTTAAGCACTTACCATATTATTATTATGGTATTTGTTAGGCACTCACTATGTCTTTACTATGGCATTTGTTAAACACTTACTATGTTATTATGGAATTTATTAAGCACTCAATATATTATTATTTAATATATTAAGCATTTGTTAAGCATTTACTATATTATTATTATGGTATTTGTTATGCACGCATTATATCATTATGGCATATGTCAAGCACTTACTACATTATTATTATTGTGGTATTTGTTAAGCACTCAGTATATTATTATTATGGCATTAGTTAAGCACTTATATTCTTGTTACGGCATTTGCTAATCACTTACTATGCTATTATAATGATATTTGTTAAGCACACTCTATGTTATTACGATGACATTTGTTAAGCACTCACTATTATTATTCTTATGGCATTTGTTAAGCAATTATATTATTATGATGATGGCATTTGTTCAGCACTGACTATGTCATTATTATGGCATTTGTTAAGCACTTACAATGTTATTATCGTGGTGGAATTTTCTTCGAGGATAAAGGACAACTATCAATCAATCAAAGGTATCTACTAAGGAATTAAGTGCTTAGTATAGTGCTCTGCACATGGTAGTCACTAAATAAATACCATTGATGATGATGATGATTATGCAGAACACTGTATTAAGCGCTTGGAAACATTCGATACAACAGAGTTGGTAGATGTGATTTCTGTCCACTTGTACATTGCAGTCTGAATGAGGGACAGGGACTGTGTTTAATTCCCTACCCGTGTGTTTTCTCCTATCATTTATGATAATAATGATAACGATGATGGCGTTTATTAAGCGCTTCCTATGTGCAAAGCGCTGTTCTATGCGCTGGGGGAATACGAGGTAATCAGGTTGTCCCACGTGGGACTCACAGACTTAATCCCCATTTTCCAGGTGAGGTAATTGAGGCCCAGCAAAGTGAAGTGACTTGCCCAAAGTCACACAGCTGACAAGTGGCGGAGCCAGGATTAGGACCTACGACCTCTGACTCCCAAACCCAGACTCTTTCCATTGAGCCACGCTGCTTATCTTATTCATTCAGTCGTATTAATTGAGCTCTTACTATTTGCAAAGCAGTGCACCAAGAGCTTAGTACAGTGCCCTGCAACCAGTAAGCACTTAATGAATGCAATTATGACTTCTACTATGTGCCTGAACGTGAATTCCTGGACCACAGGTTAAATGGATTATCCAAACAGCTTTTAAAATAGCGTTTGTTGCATAGTAAGCGCTTAACGAATTCCATAAATACAAACAAACAAAAAACTCCAGGTGTGCTAGGAGATTAGCAAAGGCCTGGCAGGAAGTGCAGTGTCTCAGGTGGTTTCACTCTGTTTCTGAGCTCCTTGGCCCTCTCTAGACAAGCACCCCAACTAGTAAAAGTGGTGACGGGGGTTGACAAAGTGATACAAAGATGCCCCGCAACACGTCCCAACAGGAGAGGGATAAGATATCCCACCCCTCCACGGCTCGGTTCGTTCTGGCCTCTCGTCGAAGGGAGAGAAGGTGAAAATTAGAGTTTTTCTCTTGGGGTTTCAGTGTTTGGCGAGGAGGAGGAGGACGAGATTGGTCGACTCAATCCAATCCATCTCGGTGACAAGTACGTGAGAACTCTATGTACTATTCTATCGCTTGTCAGGTTGTCAGGAAAATTGTTGGGTGTGAGGTTTAGCTGCCACAGCAAAGAAGCAGTGTGGCCTATTGGAAAGATCCCGGGTCTGGGAGCCAGAAGGACCTGGGTTCTAATCCCGATTTTGATGCTTCTCTGCTGCCTTGGACAGGTCACTTGGCTTTTCTGTGCCTCAGTGACCTCAACTGTAAAATGGGGATTACGACAGTGAGCCCCATGTTGGACAGGGACTGTGTCCAACTTGATTAGCTTGAATCTACCCCAGCGCTTAGTATAGCGCCCGGCATATAGTAAGTGCTAAACATATTCCAAATAAATACATTTTTCCTGAAAGGATCCTGAGTCTCCATGAATCTCTAGACTGCATGATCGTCTATTTAGTTATTTTCATCTACTTATTATTTATCAAGCACTCTCCATGCGTTAAGCACTGATCTAAGCACTGGGGTAATAATGATAATCATAATGATGGCATTTATTAAGTGCTTACTATGTGCAAACCACTGTTCTAAATGCTGAGGAGGCTACAGGGTGATCGGGTTGTCCCAAGGGGGGCTCACAGTCAACCCCCATTTTACAGATGAGGTAACTGCGGCACAGAGAAGTTAGGTGCCTTGCCCAAAGTCACGCTGACAATTGATGGAGCCGGGAATTGAACCCGTGACCACTGACTCCGAAAACGGGATTCTTTTCACTGAGCCACGCTGCTTCTCTTGGCTCTTGTATCTTCTCGTAGATACAAGTGAATCTGTTTGGATGAAGTTCTGGTCCCACATAGGGCTGACAGTTCAAGTAGGAGGGAAGACAAGCTCAGTGAGGTCAGAGAATGTGTCTATAAATTTTGTTGTACTCTCCCAAGGGATTAATATAGCACACAGTGAGCGCTCAATAAATACCACTAGTTGATCGATATTGATGTGGGGATAGAGGGTGTATAGTAGTGGAAAGAGCAGCGAGCTGGGAGTCACTTCCTTGCTGTGTGATCTTGGACAAATCACTTCAATTCTCTATGACTCAGTTTCCTCATCTATAAAATGGGCATTAAAATGTCTATTTTCCTTGCTCTTAGACTATGAGCCCTATGTGGGACAGGAACTGCATTTGATAATAATAATAATAATAATAATAATAATAATAATAATAATAATAATAATAATAATGGTATTTGCTAAGCACTTGCTATGTGCCAAGCACTGGTCTAAGCTCTAGGATAGATACAAGGTAATCAGGTTGTCCCATGTGGAGCTCCCAGTCTTAATTCCCATTTTACAGATGAGGTAACTGAGGCACAGAACAGTGAAGTGCCTTGTCCAGAGTCACACAGCTGAGAAGTGGCAGAGTGGGATTAGGACCCACGATCTCTGACTCCCAAGCCCAAGCTATTTCCACGAAGCCACGACTGGACTTTGTCCATTCCAGTACTTGCTCAACAAATGCCACAAGTAGTATTCAAATCTGGTGATTCGAACATATCATTATTATTATGGTATTTACAGTCTAATAGAAAATGAGTAACCTCAAACTGGCTGTGTGTTATCAATCAATAGATCAATCAATGGTATTTATTGAGCGCTATCAATTAATCGCTTTATTGAGCCCTTACTGCGTACAGAGCACTGTAGTAAGCACTAGGGAGAGTATACTACAACAGAGTTTGTTGACATGTTCCTTTGTTCCCAAGGAGTTTATAGTCTAGAAGGGGAAGCACCCACTGATTATAATCCATCCATCATTCAATGGCATGTATTGAGCGCTGATCATGTACAGAGAAGTGTGCTAAGCACTTGGGAGAATAAAATATGTGTCACCATGATCCTGCCCACTGGAAGAAAGTAGTAATAGTAGTAAAAATATTTACGAAGAGCTTACTGTGGGATGATTTGACACCTTTGTAATGGCTAAAAACCGTCTTCTCCTAAACAGCTAGGACAACTTATCTCTGGGAAGGAAATGGCCAACGGCACGGCGGTGACGAATCAGATTTCCTCCTTGGTCTACCTGGCTGCCCTGAGGGGAATCTCCTCATTCGTCACCGCCCTCGACCGGCTCCTCCACACCCCCATGTACGTCTTCCTCAGGAACCTGTCCGTCCTCGACCTCTGCTTCATCTCCGTCACCGTCCCTAAATCCATCCGCAACTCCCTGAACGACCTTAGAGAAATCTCTGTCCCGGGTTGTATCTCTCAAATCTTCTTAGTAATCACCTCAGCCGGTGTCAAAATGGCCCTGCGCTACACCGCCATTTACCTCTCCCTGCGCTATGAGGTCATCATGGACCTAGGGGCCTGTGGGAAGATGGCCGCCGCCTCCTAGCTGGGTGGTACTGTGAGCGCCGCCACGCAGGCGGCCACCACCTTCTCTGTTGGCTTCGGCGGGTCCAACGTGATGCGCCATTTCTTCTGTGACACTCCCCAAATTATGGAACTTTCAGGCCCCAGTGGGAGCCTCCAGGAGATTGGAGTCACGGTCTTCCCCGCCATTCTGAACATCTCATGTCTCGTCTCCTTCGTCGTCTCGTACGTGCACATCTTCCGGGACGTGCTGAGGATGCCATCCACCGAGGGCCGGAACAAAGCCTTCTACACCAGCCTGCCCCACCATGCCGTGGTGATTTTATTTATCTCCACGGGAAGTGTCGCCCACCTCCATACGGCCTCAGACACCTCTTCCACCGTGTATCTGCTGGTGTCCGCGTTCTACACGGTGGTGCCCCCGCGCACTGAACTCCCTCATCTACAGCCTGAAGAACAGGGATGTGAATGCCGTCCTGTGGAGGGTGCTGGGAACGAGAGAATGGCTCTGAGAAACAGGGACACATGAAGATCATCCTGGGGACGGGTACCTTTCGGGGAAAAATCCTGTAGGAAACATGTCACCTTCTTAATAATAATATTGTTGGGATTTGTTAAGCGCTTACAATGTGCCAAGCACTGTTTTAAGCGCTGGGGTAGATACAAGGTCATCAGGTTGCCCCACGGAGGGCTCACTGTCTTAGTCCCCATTTTACAGATGAGGGAACCGAGGTCCAGAGAAGTTAAGTGACTTGCCCAAAGTCACACAGCTAATAAGTGGTGGAGCCGGGATTAGAGCCAACGACCTCTGACTCCCAAGCCCTGGCTCTTTCTACTAAGCCACGCTGCTTTTCTTCTCTTCTTCTAGGGAAGTCTCAGGCAATCAATCACTTAATTCAACTATCAAATTTTTTAATGGTAGTTATTGAGCACTTAATATGTGCCAGGCACTGAACTAATTGCCAGGGTAGATGCAAGCTCATCAGGTTGGACACAGTCCCTGTCCCACATGGTAATCACTCCCAGATCGCTAGTGGAACCCTGAAGCAAACTCCATTTAACGGCATTAATGCTATTTAGTGAGCACTTACTTTGCAGAGCACTGTACTAAGCACTTGGGACAATACAACCCTGTTGGTAGAAACGTTCCCTGTCCACTTGTTTCTGGGAAAGAAACATGTCTGCTAATTCTCTTATATTGTACTCTTCCAGGTTCTTAGTTGAGTGAAGGAAGAGCTCAATAAATACAATTAACAGATGGATTTCTGCTTTTCCAGCCCATGAACAAATCCGCTCCCTTCCTGATTCCTTCTGAACCCTGAGGACATGCAAGACTGCGCTTCTTTCCACAGAATCCGAATTTCCACCTCTTGTCAGGACTCACAAAGGTGCCGGAAAACAGAGAAGAAATCTCAGTGTCTGGTCCCTGCTCAATAATGCCCTGATCGTTTAGAGTGGAAAAGGTACTTTTATTGTGCAATATATTTCTTGTAATGATATCTGTAAGCGCTTACTATGTGCCAGGCACTGTACTAAGTTCTGCGATAAATACCAGACGATACAGTTGGGCACAGTCCGTGTCCCATGTAGGGCTCACCGTTTTCATTCCTGTTTTACAGATGAGGTAACTGAGGCATGGAGAAGTGAAGTGTTTTGCCCAAGGCTCATCAAGGCTCCCTGTAAATCTGTTGAGGTGAAGAGACCGTTGTTCGGCAGGGTTTGTCTCTGTTGTCCAATTGTACTTTCCAAGCACTTAGTACAGTGCTCTGTACACAGTAAGTGCTCAATAAATACGACCGAATGAATGAATTTCATGAGAAACAGCGTGGCTTAGCGGAAAGAGCCCGAGCTTGGGAGTCAGAGGACGTGAGTCCTAATCCTGACTCCGCCACCTGTCTGCTGCCTGATTTTGAGCAAGCCACGTAGCTTCTCTGTGCCTCAGTGACTTAATCTGTACAATGGGGATTAAGATGGTGAGTCCCACGTGGGACCACCTGATTACCTTGTACATACCCGAGCGCTTAGACGAGTGCTTGGCACACAGTAAACACTTAACCTATACCGTAATTACTAATTATTATTATTTTTATGCCAGGGCATCGTCCGTTGACAGCAGGCCTGCTCCCAAGGAGCTGACAATCTAAAGGAAAATTCCCTGGGGCGGCTTCTGCCCTAAAAGGGTTTCCATGGCGGCCTTCACGCCCTGGTTACTCAGGCTGTAGATGAGGGGTTTGAGGCTGGAGGGCACCACAAAGTAGAACACGGACACCAGCAGGTCCAGCGCCGAGGAGGAATCGGATATCCGCTTCAGGTAGGCAGAGGAGCCGGAAGTAATGAAAGGGGTGTCGACGGACAAGTGGGGCAGGTAGGTGGCTTTGGCCCGGCCGTCTGAGGCCAGCATCCTCAGCACGGCCCGGAAGATGCGCCCATACGAGACCTCGATGGGTACGAAGCAGAAAAAGGGTAAGATGATGGTCGTGGCTAAATCCACGGTTTTGACGCCTTGGCTAGAGGGGCAGGCAAGCCTCAGCAACTGGTGTCGTCGCAGGAGAACTGGTAAACGACGTTGGGGCCACAGAAGGACAGGGAGAAGACGCTGGTGGTGTAGAGGGAGGAGTTCAGGCCGCTGCTGAACCAGGAGGAGGCCAGCATGGAGGCCCAGGCCCTGTGGTATATGATGGTGTCATAGCGCTGGGGCGGATGATGGCCACGAAACGGTCGTGGGACCTGACGGTCAGCAGGGCCATCTCTATTCCCGCCAAGAAAATCACGAGAAATACCTGGGTAGCAGAATTCCTCATCTGTCTCCCCAGTCCCACCTCTCTTGGCTCCAAACTCCTCCTCTTGAATATCCAGCTACTTCCTACTTGACGTTTTTAGTGGGATTTGTTAAGCATTTACTATGTGTCAGACGCTCTTCTAAACGTTGGGCTAGATAAAACAATTATGTTGGACACGATCCTTGGCTCACAAAAGGCCCTCAGTCTAAATAGAAGGGACAAAAGGAGAACAAAGACACAGAGAAGTGAAGTGACTTGCCCAAGGTCACACAGTCAGCAATTGTAAGAGCAGGAATAAGAACCCAGGTCCTCTGACACCCAGGTCTGGGCTCTTTCCACTAGGTAACACTGCTTCTGTTTTAAAACCAAGCTACTCATCTTCCACCCCGCTACTCATCTCAGCTACTCATCTAAACCCGTCCCCATATCTAACTTTCCCCTCTCTGAAAATGACACCGCTTCTCTCTGTCCCCAAAACCTGGAGTCCTCCCTGATCCTCATTCAGGGAGGAAATTGAAATACAATTTCCCGATAAACCTTGCCTCTCTTCAACAATTCCCAGAATCTCTCCTCACCCAAAGAATTACCACCCTAATCCAAGCTCTCATTATGTAGCCATTACGCTTGTTGTATCAGCCCTCCACCACATTGCCTCTAGACTGCCAGTTTGCTGTGGGCAGGAAATGTGTCTCTTGTTGTTGTAGTTTGCTCTCCCACGCGCTTAGTACAGTGCTTTGCATACGGTAAGCACTCAATCAATATGATTGAATGAATCACCTCCGTCCTCATCCTTCCCCACTGTTTAATAGTTCATTTTTTTGAAATGTCCAACCCAATTAGGATGGTCAGGTCCTGTGAGTCAGAGAACCTAGGTTCCAATCCTGGTTCGGCCACTTGTTTGTTTGTTGTATGACCTTGAACAACTCACCCAAGTTCCCCGTACCTCAGTTTCCTCATCTGTAAAATGTTGATTAATACCTGTTCTCCCTCCCTTTTGGGCTCTGAGCTCCATCTGACATGGAGTCTGTCTGATCTGACCATCTATATCTACGGTAGTGGTTGGTACTCAATAACAGCTTAATAAAATACCACAATTATTATTACATATCATTTCCCTTCTCTCTCTTTGTTCCATGCAAGCTAACTGCCTAATTGTACTTCCCTTTTAATCCTCTCTCCTGCATCTCCAGCCTCACAGTGTCCTTAATTTGAATGTCCCGTCCCTCAAAACTCCACCAGACTTCAGTCTCCCTAGAATCTCACCTCTTCTAACAAGCCGGCTACCCCTTATCAACTCCCACATTCCTTCCTACCAACCCCAAACTGCTTTTACAGAAGAGGGAACCGAGGCACAGAGATGTGAAGTGACGTGACTTGTCCAAGGTTCCGCAGCAGACAAGTGGTGGAGAAGGGATCAGAATCCAGGTCTCCCAGCTTCCAAGGCCTGGGCTTTTTCCACTGGGCTAGGCTGCTTGAATAACCACCCAATACGATACATATCATAACCAACTCATCAACCTCTCACCCTTCAGATTCACTCTCCAGATTGTAAACTCGTTGCGGGCAGGGAATGTGCCTACCAATCTGTTCTATTGTATTCTCCCAAACGCTTATTACAGTACTCTGCACACACTAGGCAATCAATAAGTACCATCGACAATGGTTATCCTCGCTTTCCCGCTGTAGTTTTGAGTCTTCTGGTCTCCGCTGCTTTCTCCTTTTCCTCGCCGATCGGTTGGTCTTAGGTCCGTCAATCCTGGCTCTTTCATGTGGAGGACTGGAAAATAACTCGGATTTTACCATGGAGGACTCTCCCCCAGGGGCAGCACTGTTCTCTGACTCTACCGGTCTTGTCCACCAAACAGCCCCGGGGGTGGAGGGCACTTGGGAGGGTCCCACAAATAGGGCCAGTCCTGAGTCTGCACCGGGAAGCCTCATTAAGGCTCTGCAGATCTCCGGCCCCAGACCAACTGGGCTACCTACTTGTTTCCGGTCACGGGTCCTCCCCAAACTGGGAGGGAACAGCAAAGCCTAATGGTTAGAGCCCACAACTGCGGCTCAGAAGGACTTGGATTCTAATCCGGGCTCTGTCACATGTCTGTTATGTGATTTTAGGCTAGCCGCTTTACTTCTCTAGGTCTCTATTTACCTTCTGTGTAAAATGGGGATGAAGACTGTGAGCCCCATCTGGGATGTGAACTGTTTCCATACAGCTTGTTCATTCATTCATTCATTCATTCATTCATTCATTCATTCGTATTTATTGAACGCTTACTGTGTGCAGAGCACTGTTCTAAGCGCTTAGGAAGTACAAGTTTGCACCATATAGAGACGGTCCCTAACCAACAGCGGGCTCACAGTCTAGAACGGGGAGACAGACAACAAAACAAAACATAAATCAAATAAAATAAATAGAATAAATATGTACAAGTAAAATAAATAAATAAATAGAGCTTGTTTCTACCTCAGTGCTTAGTATAGTGCCTGACGCCTAGTAAGAGATTAACAAATACCACACTTGGTAAGGCCTGTGACATTTCTGAAACATGCAGGCTGCTCTTCGGATATTTCCATGTTTTACCAAAGGCATCTTATAATAATAATAATTAATAATTAATAATTAATAATGCTACTACTAATAATAATAATATTTGTTAAGCGCTTACTATGTGCCGGGCACTGTTTTAAGCCCTGGGGTAGACACAAGGTAATCAGGTTGTCCCACGTGGGGCTCACAGTCTTCATCCCCACTTTACAGATGAGGTAACTGAGGCCCGAAGAAGTTCAGAGACTTACCCCAGGTCATACAACAGGGTAGAACCCGGGCCTGGGACTCAGAAGGTCTTATGTTCTAATCCCAGTCGCTACTTGGTGTTTACCCTGTACAGACAACCAAGAGTGGCCCTGCCACCTCCACGGCCCCGGATGCTCCCACAAGGCGATGCCCAAGGTCAGGGCGGCCAAGAGGGTGGTAGCCCTGGTTGCCCTCTATGGCCTCTTTTATGTGCGACCGTCCATCCTGTTGAATTTTATATTCAATGCGAAAGAAAAATCGCCTCTGATATTGAACTGGCAAATGGTGTTAGGGTTCACCTTTCTGGTAGTCTGCCGGTTTTTGATTATTCAGAGCTACCGGATAATAAGTGCAATCTAGAAAAAGGAATCACCTAGTTCCAACATAGATTTTCCATAGATTATCAGGGAAGCTGCCTGGCCTTCACTCTAATTAAGCCCCGCTCAGGAAAAGAGACTGGGTATCTTGATCCCAGAAATCCAGGAGAAGCAGTGTGTCCTATTGGAGAGAGTACGGAAGGACCTGGGTTCTAATCCTGGCTCCACCACTCGTCTGCTCTGTAACCTTGGGCAAGGGATTTCACTTCTCTGGGCCTCGGTTTCCTCATCTGTAAAATGGGGATTTTGATGTGAGCCCCCCGGGGGACATGGACCCGGTCCAATCTGATTGGCTTGTACTTCCCAAGCGCTTTGTACAGTGCTCTGCATACAGGAAGCGCTCAGTAAATATGATTGAATGAATGAATGAATGAATTAGCTTGTATCTACTCCAGCACTTAGTATCGTGCCTGATAAATAATAAGCCCTTCCCAAAGGCCAGAAGAAAAAGTTACGGTGGGCTGATTGACTGACAGATTGAGTATCTCAGGTTGTGAATTAGACAAAGGTGAAACCATTCAGTGGCTAAAGACGTTCATTGAAAACAGGAACCCTTGGGACGCTGGGATGCAGATTCCGCTATTCCCATGGGAACCCGGGGGCCGGCACCACCGCTGATGCTGCAGGGACCGGACCTTCGTCTCCCAGGAGCTTCGGGAGCCACGTGACCATAGAGTGCTTGCCTCGGTCAGATCACAAGGTTCCCTCAGCAAGGCCCCGATCCATCCTCCAGGGATTATCCCCAAAGCTGCTCCTGCTTTATCTCCAGCAACGAGGGCCCTTCTGGAAAGCTTCTCGGGGTCTGAGGCAGAACAGAGAAGGATCGAGGGCTCCTCTCTGTTCCTTCTTGGCTGACCAAACCCATAGGTCTGAGGGGAAAGTGGGGACAAGCCCAGTCTTGCAGAGGTCAGTGACACCCAGGCCCACCCTGCTCTGGTGAGTGACCTGGGGTGAGTGGGATGGAGGGGCGGGGGGACGAGCATGAGGATGGAAAAGGTAGAGCCAGTCTGGGGCCGACCTTAGGGTTCAGACCAGGGCCGCGGCGCCCGGGGGGGCACGGGTGCTAGCAAGAGGGGAGGTGTTTTCCAGTTCAGTAACCCCCTACCATCACACACCTCTCCTCCTTCCTCCTCAAACCTTTCTACCATGCCAACTATCCTCCGAGCTACAGTGCTCCGGCACAGCGTCAGCACGTTGGAAGGTCACATGGGTCTTCAGTGGGTCCCAGAATCCCTTGCAGAGGGTCAATGACAGGCAGGGCCGAGAGAACGTGACCAGCTTTGGACAGCCACTGGCACTATCAGCAATTCTTCCCTGTAAGAGTTCTTCCCAAATGTTGGGAGAAGACAAATAGTAGGAAAGGTAGGAATCCCTACCGTCACGGGCTTTCCAGACTACTGGGCTAGGTTCACACAGTCTTATTTACTATCAATCACTTAATCTTAAATCATATTGATTGAGTGCTTAGTGTATACACTAAGCACTTGGAGAGTAATAATATTAATAGCAGTACTTGCTAAGCTCTTACTCTATCCCAAGCACTATCCTAAGCGCTGGGGTAAATAAAAGTTAAGAAGGTTGGATACAGTCCTTGTTCCACACGGAGCTCAGAGTCTTAACCCCCATTTTACAGATGAGGTAACTGAGACTCAGAGAAGTTGAATGTGTATGCTCTCCACAGGGAATGACTTGCCCAGGGTCACACAGAGATGGGGGGCAGAGCCGGAATTACAAGCCCAGTCGTACTGACTCCTTCTGACTCTCTGGTCCGTACTCTATCTGCTTTAGAACATCATAACAGACACATCCCCTGCCCCTTCTAGAAGGAAAGAAAGAATGGAAAGATGAATATGCAATTATTGGGTGCCATTTTACAGCTGAGGAAACTGAGGTCCATAGAAGTGAGGCGACTTGTCCAAGTTCCCACAACGGCAAAGGGACAGAGGCAGGATTAGAACCCAAGTCACCTGACTCCCACTAAGATATGCTTGGAAGAGTACAATAGAGCAGAGCTTAGAGATGTGTATATTCTCCACAGGGAGATCACAGTCAAGAGGAGAACTCCTGGGTCTATGCTTTGTCCACTAAATAAGGATGGAAATGAGTTAATTCGTGCTTGAGTTAGGTGACGTCGGTTTAGAGGGCTGTGAAATGAATCGGGGAACCTGGTAGGAGGAGCGGGCGGGATTTTAGCAGTGCTCAGAATTCGGAAAAAAAAAACAGTGCTCTCTCTGATTTTGAGCCGATAAGAGAGGGAGTTCCAGGCTAGGATGGTAATGGGAGAGTCGATAATGAATAACAACGAGAAAGTTGCTTTGAGAGCTGAGAAGACGTGTTGAACGATGGAAAGGGGGTGAAGTGCTGTCATAGGGTGGAAAGGTTACAAGCCGATTGTGAGTTTTTGTTCCTTGTGAAAAGACACAACTTGTCACGAGACTAGGCTGAGGAGAGGAGAGATGTAGGCTGAGGGATACTTTAGGAAAGGACTAGCTGAATGAAGAGGTATGCTTGTGCTTGTGTGAGTTCAAGTGTGAATGCAGTTATTGAGCAAGTGGAATCAATTTGATGTATTTTAGTGCTTTCAGTCATAATCCCCAATTTACAGATGAGGTAACTGAGGCACAGAGAAAGTAAGTGACTGGCCCCAGGTCAAACAGCAGACAAGGGGCGGAGACAGGATTAGAATCTAGGTCCTTCCGTCTACCAGGCCCATTCTCTCTCCACTAATGGATGAATTCATGTGTAAAGGCACTTCTTGTTTGACTCTAGAATCAGCAAAAAATAATTCACAGCAGTCATGAACATACCTTTTTGTTCCCTGACCTCTGCTATTCATTTCAGTTTCGATCTCCTCAACCAAAAGTAATTCTCTAGATAGTGAGTAAGCTATGTGCCAAGGAAAGTATTACGTGCTGGCGGAGATTCATGGCAACCTGGCATACACAGGTCCGTGTCCCACGAGGGATTCACAGACTAAGTAGGAGGGAAATGGGTATCGTATCCTCATTCTGCTATTGATAAAACTGAGCTGTTGTGATATTAAGTCACTTTCCCATGACTTTGCAGCAGAGAACTGGTAGAGGTGGGATTCGAACTGAGGTCCTCTGACTCCCAGGCCTGTGTTCTTCACAATACAACCCTGTTTCTACACAGTTCGAAACTTGGTGCTTCCAATAGAATGGAAGCTCCCTGGGGGCAGTGATTATATTTATTAATACCGTGTCCTCTGTAGGTACTCAATAAGTGGAATTGATTGATTTAGTCCTATTACTTCACCCCCAACATTAATGTCTCTAAATTGAAGTCTTCCTTCCCTTTTCCTGTGCAGGGAGTCAACAGCATTCCCCAGAATTGTTCAGGGTCTCTATGGTGAACTCAGAGGTCATTTTGAATTCAATAACTGTCTCCTCTCCACAGATAATCACCAGCAAGTGTCCTGTCAATTCCGTCATTCATCCCATCAACTGACTATCTTTGGCTCTTCCCTCATCCATTGCAGAAAGCCAATGATGTCGCCCCAAAATGTCCAACGTCTCCACGGTGACGGGATTCCTCCTTCTGGGATCTTCGGAAGTCCGGGAGCTAAAGCTGGTCCACGACCCGCTGTTCCTCTTGATCTACCTGGTGGCCCTGAAGGGGAATCTCCTCATCATCGCCGTCACTGCCCTCGACTGGCGGATCCACACCCCCATGTACTTCTTCCTCAGGAACATGCTCATCCTCGTCCTCTGCCTCATCACCGTGATCGTCCACAACTCCATCCTCAACTCCTTGACCAACTTCAACTCCATCTCCTTCTTGGGCTGTGCCACTCAGGTCTTCTTGGTGGTCCTCTTTGTCGGTTCAGAGATTCTCCTTCTCACAGCGATGTCGTACGACTGCTAAGCCGCCATCTGCTTCCCCCTGAGCAATGAGGTCATCATGACCAACAAGGTCTGTGGAAAGATGGCGGCCGCCTCTGGGTGATGTTTGGGGTCTTGTATTCAGCTTCGACTTTCTCCCTGAGCTTCTGTGGGTCCAACATCATCCAGCAGTTCTTCTGTGACGTACCCTCCCTGCTGAAGCTCTCCTGCTCCGAAGAGCACAACACCATCGACGTGAGCGTCACCGATGGGATAGCTTTAGGTGTCGTCTGTTTCATTCTCATCATCCTCTCGTACGTGTGCATTTTCCGGGCCGTTCTGAGGATGCCGGCCTCCGATGGCGGGGCCAAAGCCTTCTTCACCTGCCTGTCCCACCTTGTCGTCATCACTCTCTTTGTCATTACTTGTTTCTGCGCTTACCTGAAGGCTTCGTCAGGTTCCCCCTCCAGGCTGGACCTGCTGTTGTCCGTGGTCTACTCCGTGGTGACCCCCATCCTGAACCCCTCATTTACAGCCTGAGGAACCGGGAAATGAAGGCCGCTGGGGAGACTCCTAAAGGGGAGATTCCTCCTCCCTCCTCCAAGGGACAAAATGTCTGTTTCCATTTGCTGACTACCCCATTCCTCATCAGATTCTGACCTTGGCGTTAGCCATACAAACAGCTGTCCAAAGAGGAAGTCCACCATCTGTGGATTTGTCAATGTCTGTGACAGACGTGTATAACTGTAAGCCCGGTGTGGACAGGGATTGCCTCTCCTTATTCTGAATTGTACTTTCCAAGAGCTTAGTACAGTGCTCTGCACATGGTAAGTGCTCACTAAATATGAATGAATGAATGAATAAATGACTGACAAGTGATTGTTTGCGCGACATCCTAGTTTAGTGGAATGAGAATCTGGCTGGGAGTCATGAGATTAGAAATGTCTGATCGCTTCTGCCACAGGCCTGTTGTATCACCGTCATCCACCTACGTAACCCTCTCTGGGTCTCGCTGAAAAATCGGGATTTAATATGTATTCTCTCTTTCCCTCTTTCTCTTACAATCTGAGCCTCTGTGGGTCAGGAAACGTGTCTGATATGATTAGTTTGGTTCGACCCCAGCACTTGGGAGTTTTTTGCAAGTAAGGCTTCATAAATTCAGTAATGATATTGTTGATACTACTAGTGATAATAACAGTAATTCTATTAATTTTAAGATCACTCTTGGTGGTTATGAAAATCAGAAAATCAGAAGGTGACAAGGGAGAAGGGATGCAATCATGGAAACCTTTCCACACATTCGACTGCCTGTTTACTTGCTTTGATGCCTGTCTCCCCGCCTCCCTTCTAGACTGGGAGCCTGTTGTGGGCAGGGATGATCTCTATTTGTTGATGAGTTGTAGTTTCCAAGCGCTTAGTCCAGTGCTCTGCACACCGTAAGCACTCAATAAGTGCGATGGAATCAATAAATGAATGAATTTGACTGATCAAAGCCTTGCCCCGAATCCATTCGTTCATCCATCCAACCATCCGTCTGACATCCATCCATCTGTCAGTTTACCAATCCGTCTGTCCAGCCATCCATCCATCCATCCATCCATCCATCCATCTATCCGTCCAACCATCCATTCATCCAACCATCCATCCATCCATCCATCCATCCATCCATCCATCCATCTATCCATCAATCCATCCACAATAATAGTGGCATTTGTTAAGTGCTTACTATGTGCCAGGCATTGTACTACATGCTGGGGCAGATACAAGCTAATCAGCTTTTGCATAGTCCCTATGGTGATTTGGGTCTCAATTCCCATTTTACAGATGAGATAACTGAGGCACAGAGAGGTGAAGTGTCCTGCCTAAGGTCACACAACAAATAATCCACCCACCCATCCACCCATCCATCCATCCATTTACCCACCCATCCTCCCATCCATCCATCTACCCAACAACCCATCCATGCATCCATCTTTCAATTCATCCATCCATCAATCAATTATATTTGTTGAAGGCATCATGGGTGTAAAGTACTAGAGCAGCAGCGAGGCTCAGTGGAAAGAGTATGGGCGTTGGAGTCGGAGATCATGGGTTCAAACCCTGACTCCGCCAATTTTCAGCTTTGTGACTTTGGGGAAGTGACTTTACTTCTATGTGTCTTGGTTACCTCATCTGTTAAATGGGGATGAAGACTGTGAGCCCCCCGTGTGACAACCTGATCGCCTTGTAACCTCCCAGCGTTTAGAACAATGCTTTGCACATAGTAAGCTCTTAATAAATGTCATAGTTATCATTATTACTGTAGTGAACCCTTCAGAGAGATCAAAATAAATTAAACACCATCCCTGCTTTCCAAGATCTTAAAATCTAACAGGGAAGATAGACACAGAATTAATTAATGAGAGGAGAAAGAAGAGAGTGGGAGGAGTGGTAAATAGATGACTATGTGCGTCAAGCATACATTTCATAGAAGCCACTATGTACAGAAATATAATGTTGGCTGTGAGTGTAAAAATGGAGAAGTGGTCTATAATGCTGATTGGTAGTTCTTTTGAAGATGACTTAGGGAGAAGAAAAGTGAACCATGTGAGGCATCCTGGAAGTGGCAGAATGACGGAAAGGCCTTGAAGATGGGGAAAGCTGTGCTCTGATGAAGTGGGAGTGGGGAGAGAAGCAGCGTGGCTTAGTGGAAGGAGCGTGGGCTTGGGAGCCAGAGATCATGGGTTCAAATCTTGACTCTGCCAATTAGCTGTGTGACTTTCGGCAAGTCACTTAGCTTCTCTGTGCCTCTGTTACCTCATCTGTAAAATGGGGATTAAGACTGTGAGCTCCCCGTGGGAAAACCTGATCACCTTTGTAACTTCCCCAGCGCTTAGAACAGTGCGTTGCACATAGTAAGCGCTCAATAAATGCCATTATTCTTATTATTATTATTAAATGGGGTTGACAGATTATTTCCCCATTTTCCTTCACTGAGATATTTTGAAAGGGGACAGGGCCATTCAGAGCGAATGCAGTGACCTCTTCAAACCAGTTTTGTACAGTGTCTCAGATCTGACATAGAAAAGGACGAACCCTAAACTACAACATATTCCTTCTGAAACCAGAGATTTTCCCGTCGTGTTCACACACCCAGTATCAGTGATTCCTTCCTATGACACCATTCTCAGATCCCCTCAGTCCCTCCCAAGATGATGATAATAATAATAATAATGACAATAATAACAATTGCATTTGTTAAGTGCTTACTATGTGTCAAGCACTGTTCTAAGAGCTGTGGTAGATACAACTTAATCAGGTTGTCCCACCTGAGGTTCATAGTCTTAATCCCCATTTTCCAGATGAGGTACCTGGAGGCCCAGAGAAGTTAAGTGGCTTACCTAAATTCACACAGCAGACAAGTGACAGAGCTGGGATTAGAACCCACGTCCTCTGACTCCCAGGACTGTGCTCTTGCCACTAAGCCATGCTGCTTCTCATGCTGCTTCTCTGGGTTGATCCCCCAAGCCAGCTGCTGAGGGTGTTAGGATGGATTTACAGTCATTTCTCGTTCTCTCTAGATTTGCAATCAGAAGACGTCAGAAAATAAAACTGTTTAAATGACTGATTGAAGGTTTGAGGTCAAGAACAAGATGAAACTCAGAGAAGTAGCATGGCCTAGTCGATAGAGCGTGGACCTGGGAGTCAGAATGACCTGGGTTCTAATCTCGGCTCCGTTATCTTTCTGCTTTGAGACCTTGGGCAAGCCTATTCACTTCTTTGGGCTTCAGTTCCCTCCTCTGTAAAATGGGGATTGAGACTGTGAGCCCCGTCTGGGGCTGATTAGCTTGTTTCGAATCCCAGCACTTAGTACAGTGCCTGACACATAGTAGGCGATTAACAGGTACCATTGAAGAAAAAGAAGAAGCTGAAGCGCCTACCAAGTGACGCAGATGGTCACTAATAACGGGAACCGTTAAGATGCCGTTGCCAATGAAACTCTGCAGACAAGTGCCATCACCGGATCCTCATCTCTTTGGGGACTCAAGGACTGCGGGGGCGAGTCTCCATGATCAGGTCCTCCGGGGACCCCCCTCGGGGCAGCTTGTGGCTTTATCTAGGAGGACGAGGGCCCTGTGTGGAAAGCGCATCTCAGTGTCAGCAGGAGAGCAGAGAGGGGCTGACAGCTTCTCACTGTCCCTCCGCGGCCACTGCATCCAGGGGTCCGAGGAGAGAGGGAGGACCAGCCCAGCTCAGAGCGGGTCAGGGTTCCCCCATCCCCATGCTGGCCTGGTGATTGTGACTGCGGGTGGGGAGGAACAGGGAGGTATCATCAGGCTAATCGAAGGGAGTGTGAGGGTCACTCTGGGAAGACGTTCATACCCAGTGTCCGGGGTGGAGTTGGAACCAGGACTGCATACACAAGCAGAGAAAAAACATTTGCCCCTGCCATAGCCCCCTGGCCCCCTCAATCCACCTCCCAAACCCTGGCTCCCGTGGCTCCCGGCCCAGGGCGTTATGACATGTCATCAGCCCAGGGCCGTGGTGACATCAACCATCAGCTCAACCTTCCGGGCAGGGACAAGAGGGTATGACTGAGACTGCACTAGCCAGATGCTTTAGCACCAATTCCTCCTCACAGGACTTCCACCACAAATCGTGGGTGGAAGCAAGAGAGAAGCAGTGCGGCCTAGCTGATAGAGCATGGGCTGGGAGTCAGTGGCCTTGGGTTTTAATTACGCTTCCCCTCTTTTTCAGTTTTTTTAATGGTATTTGCTATGTGTTTACTAAGTGTCAAACATTGTTCTAAGCACTGGGCAACTTACACAGTTTGGACTCAATCCCTGTATCTCACTGGGCTCACAGTCTGAGAGGGAAGGAGAACAGGAGAACTGAGGCACAGAGAAGATAAGTGACTTGCCCAAGATCATACAGCAAGCAATTGGCACTGCTTGAATTAGAGCCCAGTCCTGTGATCTTTCCACTGGGCCAGGCTGTTTTTCTTCTGGGTGCTTTGGGGCAGGTCATTTTGCTTTTTTGTGCCTCGGTTCCCTCATCTGTAAGATGGGGACTGAGACTTTGAGCTCTGTGTGGGACGGGGACTGCGACCCACCCAATTTTCTTGTATTCACACCAGATCTCAGTACAGTGCCTGGAACATAATGTGAATTTAAGAGATACCATAAAAAGAGAGGTAAAAGGCCTGATCCCCCTCCTCAAAGACTTCCCAATCTAATAGGCTATGTAAGCAAAATGTCATTTACAACTGGGAGGAGAAAAAAATGGAGCAGTGGATATGTAGATGAGAAGCAGCCTGGCTTAGTGGAAATAGCCCGGGCATGGAAGACAGAGGTCGTGGTTTTTAATCCCGGATCCGCCACTTGTCAGCTGTTTGACGTCGGGCAAGTCATTTAACTTCTCTGTGCCTCCGTTACCTCATCTGTAAAATGGGGATAATGACTGTGAGCCCCTTGTGGGACAATCTAAATACCTTCTATCCCCCCAACGCTTAGAACGGTGCTTGGCACATAGTAAGCACTCAAGAAATACTATTATTACTATTAGTTGTTGATAATCATATGTGTTTTATATGTTCAGAGCACTAAACTGAGTGCTGAGGAAAGCACACTAAAAGGAGTTGGTAGACATGTTACCTGCCCACAAGGAGCTCACCGTCTAGGGGGGAAGCAGACATTAATCAGTCAACCGATTGGAGACATTTATTGAGCGCTTACTGTATGCAGAGCACTGTACTAAATTCTTGGAGGAATAAAAGAGTTGGTAGACATGTTTCCTCAAGGAGCTTACAGTCTAGAATCATGAACTTTACCTTCAGCATCAATATCCTGAGGGTCTGCAGATGCATTAAGTCTGGAAATGGTCACTGACAGATGGTGGGAAGAGGTGAATTAGCTAAATCCTCTTTGAGAAAGTGGACTTCCTGAGGATTTTCGAGGGTGGGATATCTTCGGGTTGGGGAATTGAAAAGGGTGTACTTCCAGGCCAAAGGAAGGGTGGGAGCCTGAGGTAGGAGGAGGAAGCATCGAAAGTGAATCACGATAAGAAGGCTCTTTTTGGAGGGTTGGTTGAAGAAAGCAGATAATGAGAAGAGTTAGAACAGGTGGAGGGCACTGAAGCCAGTGATCAGACATTCACTGAAATCAACCGAACTACAATCCGTTATTCCTCTAGAATGTACGCTCGTTGTGGGCAGGGACTGTGTCTGGTTATCATTCTATTGTACTCTCCCCATCATTTAGTACAGTGCTCTGCCTGCAGTAAGCGCTTAATAAATATTTGTGAACGAATTCATTTTCAACTTAACAGGAGCTGCTGCAACCAGGTTACCTGTGCTAGAAGCTCTCTGTGTGTGTGTGTGTGTGCGTGCGTGCGTGTGTGTGTGTGTGTGTGTGTGTGTGTGTGTGCACACGCGTGCAAAGTATTCGGTAGTTGAAGCAGCAAACAAGTTCAGGCAGTGGGGAGGGTCGAAAACAAAGATTAAAAAAACTTCCCTCCAGACTATAAACTCGATGTGGGTAGGGAATGTGTCTACCAACTCTGTTGGGGTGGCTGAAGGGGGCAATCTCAGGGATTCCCTTTAAATCGACCAAAATAATGTGAAAATTAGTATTATTAAGGATGGGGAGGGGGACATTTTACACAGGCCCAGACTGAGACAATTAAGCACCCTGAGACACGGAAGGACAGGGAAGCAGCATAGCCCAGTTGATAGAGCATGGACCTGGGAGTCAGAGGAACTGGATTCTAATTCCGCCTCCACCGTTTGTCTGTCATGTGAGCTTGAGCAAGTCATTTCACTTCTTGCCTCAACTACCTCCTCTTTACAATGGGGTTTAAGACTTGAAGTCCTATTCGGGGCAGAGACTGTGTCCAAACTGAATAGTTTGTGGGTACTTCAGTGCCTAGATGGTCCCTGGAAAATAGTAAATACTTACCACGTACCATTATGAAAAAAATAATCAGGGAAGGTTCTGTGGAATTAATAGAGTTTCAGGAAGGAGTTTGGAAGATGGGAAGCCCTGTGGTCTGGTGGTTATGAAGCGAGAGGGAATTCCAAGCGGAGGAAAGGTGATGAGGTAGGGATCTGGGTCAGGGGAGTTGGGAACGAGGCACAGTGAGATGGTGAGTTTGGGAGGAATGGAGAATTCAGATAGGAATTCAGTAGGGGAAAATAATACACATCAATCAGTCAATCACATTTATTGAGCACGTACTATGTGACCTTGGTAGTAAGAGCGAGGGAGAGTAGGATATAACAATATAACAGGGTTGGTAGCCAGATTCCCTGCCCATGATGACTTTATAGGCTAGAGGGGAATGTCTAAGTTGTATTGCTGTAGATTTCAGAGGGTCCAAAGCCCTGGCATGGGATGAAGCTCCAAACCTCAGAGCTAAACCAGAATGCTATTTTAATCACAAAAAGGGAATGATGATTAGTCTGTTGATGTTGTCATAGGAAGGAGTCCCATAGCGGGAACCCCACGAGAATGGGCAGTTATTTAGGTTGTGGGGGCCGGGAACACAGGGATTCCAGGATCCTGGCCTTCCGAGATCCCCGGACCATCAGCCGTCTCAGGGGATCCCGGGGCTCGTCCTCCCACGGGGAATGTCCCAGGAAATAATCCGGACGTCTTCTAAGGGGAAGGCGCAGCCAGTCGGAGAGCCGAGAGGGGGAGGGAGGACCCTGACCGATCTCACCCCTCGCCCAGACCTTCCTGTCACCGCCACCCGCGTCCAAGACCGACGAGATGGAGTGAGCCTCTCTCTCAGCAGAGGTAGGCGCTCCCGAGCCCAGGACAGGTCCAATGAATCCGGAGAGGAGCAGGGGAAAGGTGAGGGAAATTTCAATAGGGAACTGGGATGACCAGAGTGAGTCACAATTTCTCTAAATCAAAATCAGTTTCGCTTAGTGGAAAAAGCACGGGCCCGGGAGTCAAGAGGATCCGGGTTCTAATCCCGCCTCCACCACTTGCCAGCTGTGTGACTTTGGGCAAATCACTTCACTTCTTTGTGCCTCAGTTACCTCATCGGTAAAATGGAGATTAAGACTGTGAGCCCCAGGTGGGACAGGGGCTGTGTCCAGCGTGATTTGCTTGTATTTCCTCCCCAGTGCTTAGTACCGTGTCTGGCACATAGTAAGCCCTATATCCCATAAAAGCCCTGAGAGTAAGAACTTGTTGATAGACTCAATTTTGTTTTGGCTGGAACATGTCTTGGCTAGGAAGCCGTCTGAGAATTTGCCAGTTTCCAGTCTACACTACGAGTCTGTTTGGACACAGTGTGCTGTGTTGCAGGAAGAAATGGCTTGTGCATTAAGTGTCTGACAAAGTGAATTGTTCAGCACCAGCCTTCCTTAAACAAATCTTTTTGTGATTATACAACCCCTGCATTCTAGATTTTCATAGCCCAAATCAATCAATGGAACATTTTGAGCGCTTACAATTTGCAGAACACTGGACATAATCTCTGCTGATGTTTCAGAATAAAATGAACATCATCCACGTGGAAAGTTTCCGTTTTGTCCTGAATTAAGACAGGAGGCAGGACGAGATGACGAGGTGAGATTTCCCTTCGAAACTGCAAGTTGGTTGTGTGGAGCGAACGTGTCTACCAACTCTGTTGTAGTGGACTCTCCCAAGAGCTTATAGTGCAGTGCTCTGCACACAGTAAGTGTTCAATAAATACCATTGATTGATTAATGAATTGACTGAGGTTAATACCTGGGCAAAGGCATTATCTTGCCATGAGAATTTCTCCCTGAATGTTTTTAATCTCTGTCTGAAATCGGGTCCTATCAAGATGCCCAAGGACATTTTGCAGAACATGCCCAACATCTCCACGGTGAGGGAATTCCTGCTTCTAGGTTTCTTGGAGATCCGGGAGCTGCAGCTTGTCCTCGCCACACTGTTCCTCCTGGTCTACCTGGCGGCCCTGACGGGGAATCTCCTCATCGTAGGCATCACTGTCCTCGACCGGCGCCTCCACACCCCCATGTATTTCTTCCTCAGGAACCTGTCTGTCCTCGACCTCTGCTACATCTACGTCACCGTCCCCAAATCCATCCACAACTCTCTGACCAACCGTAGATCCATCTCTTTCTTGGGCCGTGCCACCCAGGTCTTCTCGGTGGTTTTCTTCGCAGGGGCAGAATATTTTGTCCTCACAGTGATGTCCTACGACCGCTACGCGGCCATCTGCCTCCCCCTGCGCTACGAGGTCGTCATGAACAGAGTGGCCTGTGGGAAGATGGCGGCCGCCTCGTGACTCAGTGGGGGCCTGCTTGGAGTCTTGTTTTCAGCTTCGATCATTTCCCTGGCCTTATGCGGCTCCAACGTCGTCCAGCAGTTTTTCTGTGACATCCCCTCCCTGCTGAAGATCACCTGCTCCGAGGGCCACATCTCCATCGACGTGAGCATCACTGCCGGGTTAGCGTTAGGCGTCGTCTGCTTCATTCTCATCATCGTTTTGTGAGCTCATATCTTCCGGTCCGTGCTGAACATGCCGGCCGCCGAGGGCCTGGCCAAAGCCTTCTCCACCTGCCTGCCCCACCTCGGCGTCGTCACTCTCTTTGTCATGACTTGTTTCTTTGCTTACCTGAAGCCACCCTCAGATTCCCCCTCATTACTGGACCTGCTGGTGTCCTTGTTCTACACCATGGTGTCCCCCGCCCTGAACCCCCTCATCTACAGCCTGAGGAACAGGGACGTGTAGGCCGCCATAGGGAAGGGGCTAGGCAGGATATGGCTTCCATCTTGGGGACGTGAAGCCACCATTCTTTGCCTGCTGGAGTTAACATGGCCACAGTGAACGGCCCTAGCATCTTTGAGAGACCAGGGCTTTGTGTGTTACACCCACAGACCACCCTAGGGGAAGGGAAACCCATCTATAGATAGCCCCTATTTAGATCACGCTCCTTGTTTCCACTGACAGACTGGGTCAGACTGGATTCTTCTTCTGCCTCCTGAGCTAAAGGCCACCGTTCGAAGGTGGGCACAAATCTTAACGGACGCTGACACTCCAACCCGTGCCTTTGTCAGTCGGAACTGATTTTCCCCGGGAAATAATGTCATTGGTGGGGGAGTAGCTCCTGAAGTGACACATCCCGTGCTGTGGAACCCCACTTGAAACTTCTAAAGTTTACACTGCCCAATTACCAAGTTGCAGAACGTACCTGTCTCTTATTTTTGCATTTCTTTAGAGTGTTTCATGTCTAAGTATGTGTGTGTGTATGTGTGCGTGCCTCTATGTGCGTGCGCAGTATGACTCAAACAAAAGTAATATTTCCCCAGAGTGATTAATTAATTGAAAAGAAAAAGGTCTTTTTTACTGGCACTCAGAGTGATCAACTAATCAATCCATGCTTTCTTGTGCTGGTTTTTTCTAACTGGTGTTTATAAAGCCCTTTCTATGTGACAGACACTGCACTAAATACTTGGGTAGATACAAGGTAATCAGGTTGGACACAGTCCCTGCCCCTCCTGGGGTTCATGGTTGTAGTCCCCACTTTCCAGATGAGGTACCTGAGGCCCAGAGAAGTGAGGTGACTTGCCCAAGATCACATAGCAGACAAGTGGCAAATTAGAGCTGGGGTAAGAGCCTATGAATTTCTGACTCCCAGGCCCGAGCTTTAGACACTAAGCCATCCAGACACCACCGACAAATTCAGAAGCAGAGTTCTGCCAGCATCACCCACTGTTCAGGACTAACTCTCAAACTACATGAACAGATCAGCGAAGGAGCATGGCCTAGTGGAAAGAGCAGGGGCCCAGAAGTCAGAGGACCTGGGTTCTAATCCTAACTCTGCCAATTGCTTGCTTTGTGACCTTGGGCAAGTCACTTCATTTCTCCATTCCTCAGTTTCCTCATCTGTAAAATGGGGATTCAACGATAGTAATAGTAATTATTATGGTATTTGTTAAGCGCTTATTATGTACCAAACACTGTTCTAAGCGCCCCCTGTTCCTCCTCACCCCACTTATACTGTGAGCCCCGTGTGGAACCTGATGAAGCAGCGTGGCTCAATGGAAAGAACACGGTCTTGAGAGTCGGAGGTCATGGGTTCAAATCCCCGCTCTGCCAACTTTCATCTATATGACTTTGGGCAAGTTATTTAACTTCTCTATGTCTCAGTTACCTCAACTGTAAAATGGGGATGAAGACTGTGAGCCCCACGTGGGACAGTCTGATCACCTAGCATCCCCCCAGAGCTTTGAACAGTACTTTGCACATAGTAAGCGCTTAACAAATGCCATTACTGTTATAATTAGTACCCCCCAGGGCGATATCCGAGGTCAGGGTGGCCAAGAGTGTGGTGGCCCTCGTCGCCCTCCATGTCCTCCTTTCCGGGTGGCAGTCCATCATGATGAGTGTATACTCAACGTGAAAGAAAAATCTCCTCCGCTGGTGAAATGCCAAATGGGATTAGGGTTTACCTGTCCGATCGTCTGTCCGTTTTTGATTGTTCAGAGCGACCGGAAGAAAAGTGCAATCTTGAATCACCTGTTTCCAGCATAGATTTTCCATAGATTCCCAGGGAGGCTGCCTGGCCTCCAGCCTAGTTAAGTCCCTCTCGGGTAAACAGACCGGGTATCTTGATCCCAGAAAGCCAAGAGAAGCTGTGTGGCCTAGTGGATAGAGTACAGAAGGACCTGGATTCTAATCCCGGCTTCCCCAATAGTCTGTTGTGTGACCTTCGAAAAGACACTTCACTTCTCTGGGCCTCAGTTACCACATCTGTAAAATGGGGGTTAAGATTGTGGACCCCACATGGTACAGGGACTTGTCTGACCCAATTTGCTTGTATCCACTCCAGCACTTAGAACAGTGCCCGGCACATAATAAACCATTATCAAATACCACAAATATTATTACTGTTATGATTATTATTAAGGATGGGTAGGGTGGCTTTTTACACGGGCCCAGACGGAGATAATTAAGCATTCTGAGACAGGGAAATACCCGGAAGCATCATAGCCTAGTTGATACGCCATGGAACGTGGAGTCAGAGACCTGGATTCTAATTCCGCCTCCACCACCTGGGTACCGCATGGGAATGGGCAGTTATTTAGTTTGTGGGGCCGGAACCACAGGGAGCCCACCATACTGGCCTTCCGAGATTCCCGGACAGTCAGCTGTCTCAGTGTATCCCCAGCCCCGTCCTCCCACGTGGGCTAGTGGGTAGAGCCCGGGCCTGGAAGTCAGAAGGTGATAGGTTAGAACCAGGCTCTGCCACCTGTCTGCTCGGTGACCTTGGACAAGTCACTTCACTTCAATTCTCTGGGCCTCAGTGACCTCATCTGTCAAATGGGGATTGAGACTGAGCCCCACGTGGGGTACAGACTGTGTACAACACTATTTGCTTGTATCCATTACAGTGTTTGGTACAGTGCCTAGCTCAAAGTAGCATTTAAGCGCTTAGTACAGTGCTCTTCACACAGTAAGCGCTCAATAAATATTATTGAATGAATGAATAAATAGCACTCTGCTTCTATACAGTTCGAAGCTTGATGTTTCGAATAGAATGAACGCTCCCTGGGGGCAGTGATTATATGTATTAATACCGTGTCCTCTGTAGGTATTCAATAAATAAAATTGACTGACTTAGTCATCATCATCATCATCATCATCAATCGTATTTATTGAGCGCTTACTGTGTGCAGAGCACTGTGCTAAGCGCTTGGGAAGCATAAGTTGGCAACATATAGAGACAGTCCCTACCCAATAGTGGGCTCACAGTCTCCCCCAACATCAGTGTCTCCAAATTGAAGTCTTCCCTCTTCCTGTGTAGTGAGTCGACATCGTTCCCCAGAAATGTTCAATGTCTCCACCATGAACTCAGAGATTATTTTGAATCCAATAACTCTCTCCTCTCCACAGAGAATCACCAGCAAGTGTCCTGTCAGTTCCGTCACTCATCCCATTAACTGATTCTCATTTTGCCTCTTCCCTCATCACATGCAGAAAGTCAATGGTGCCTCCCCAAAACGCCCAACGTCTCCACGGTGAAGGAATTAATCTTGCTGGGTTTCTCGGAGATCCGGGAGCTGCAACTGGTCTACTCCGCGCTGTTCCTCCTGGTCTACCTGGAGGCCCTGATGGGGAATCTCTTCATCGTCGCTGTCACCACCCAAGACCGGCGCCTCCACCCTCCCCCCCATGTAAGTCTTTCACAGGAACCTGTCCATCATCAACCATTGCTACATATGCATCACCGTCCCCAAGTTTGCCGTCATCTCTCTGACCGATCAGAGATCCATCTCCCTCATGGGCTGTGCCGCCCAGGTCTTCCTGGTGGTCGTTTTGGACACTTCAGAGCTGATCGTCCTCACGGCAATGTAGTGACCGGTACGTCGCCATCTGCCTCCCCCTGTGCTATGAACTCAGCATGATCAGTACAGCCTGTGGAAAGAGGGCGGCTGCTTCCTGACCCACGGGGTGATGTTTGGGGTCTTGTATGCAGCTTGGACATTCTCCCTGAGCTTCTGTGAGTCCAACATCTTCCAGCCGTTCTTCTGTGACGTCCCCTCCCTGCTGAAGATCTCCTGCTGCGAGGACCACATCATCACTGATGTGTGCTTATATGCTGAGCACAAGATGTGCCGTCTGCTTCGTCTCCATCACTGTCTCCTATGTGCGCATCTTCCAGGTCGTGCTGAGGATGCCGGCCGCCGAGAGCCGGGCAAATGCCTTCTCCACCTTCTCAAGACCTCTAGAACAATTTAATGCAAGATACTAGCCCTTTTCTGAACTCTGGTCTTTGCCCAGAATCCTCCACACCACTCTCTTTATGTCCTTGTTCCTCAGGGTGTAGACGAGCGGGTTGAGAGTGGGGGTGACCACGGTGTAGAAGACGGTAAGAAACCTGTCCAAAGTCTCAGTGAAGGAGCTGTTGGGCCAGATGTTGACCTCCGTGATGGACCTGTAGAAAAGGGGGACTACCAGAGGTGGGAGCAGCAGGTGCCAAGGGTCTTCCTCCAGACCCAGAGCGACTTTATCCTCAGAACGTTCCGGGCGATGGACCCATAGGAGACAATGATCAGGCTCAAGGGCAGAAGAATCAGGACCAAAGTGCCCATGAAGAGCTGGATCTCACTGGCCCGGACGGCCACATATGACATGGTGGGCATCTCACAGAGGAAGTGGGGAAGTCGCCCGTGTCCACAACGGGGAAGGCAGAAGATAACGATGGCCTAAATCGTGTTGTTTCCCACCCCAATTAGTGAGGCTAAACCCACCAGGACCTGATGGAGTCGCTAGTGCATGAAGGTGGTGTACTGAAGGGGTCGACAGATGGCGGCGTGACTGTCCAAGGCCATGACTGCCAGACGGATGCAATTTGTGGACCCCAGAGCCAAGGAGATGTAGAGCTGCACCACACAACCGACCATGACGATGGTCTTGGAGGGCCCCAGGAGTTTCCACAGAATCTGGGGGACGATGGTGGTGGTGAAGCAATGGTCCACGAGGTAGAGGTGAGACAGGAAGTAGTATGTGGGCGTATGGAGACGGAGTTGCCGTTGGGTAACCAAAATGATGGCGGTGTTCTCCCCCAAGAGAGTGAGGGTGAGAAAAAAGAGTGAGGGAGGAACAGAGAGAGAGAGGATGAAGGAAAAAGGTAGTGGGAAAGAGAAAAAGGAGGGAAAAGTGAGAGAGAGGAAGAGAAAAGGTAAAAGAGAGAGTGAGGGAAAGAGAGAAAGAGGAAACTGAGTGAGTCAGAGAAAGTGTGAGGAGAGAAAAAGCAAGATACAAAGTCAGGGAAAGAGAATGAGGAAGAGAAAAAGGAAGACAGAGAGAGGAAAATAGATCATGAGGGGGAGGGAAAAATATCACGAGAGAGAGAAATAACGAGAAGGCAAGGGAGAGTGAAAGGGAGAGAAAAAGAAAGAGGGAGGAAACCGAGGGTGTGGGAGAAAAGGGAACAAGAGTGAGAGGAAGAGAAAAATAACAAAGCGTTGGGAGAAGCAGAAAAGAGAGAAAAAGCAAGAGAGAGTGAGGGAAAGCATGTGAGAGGGAGAAAAAGTATGAGAGGGAGTGAGAGGGGAAGAAAAACAAGAGGGAATGAGAGAAATCATAACGGAGAGAAAAAGTGAGAGAAAGGGCTCAGAGTGAAAGGGTGAGAAAAGGCGAGATAGACTGAGAGGGAGAAAACAGTGTGAGAGCAAGAGAGAGAAAAAGAAGAGAGGGAGAAAGCAAGGGGATAGAGAGGAAGAGGGAAAGAAAAATTGGGATGGGGGAAAGAGATAGGGAGAAAAAAGTACAACAAAGAATGAGAGGGAGAGAAAAACGAGAGGGAGAGAATGAGAGAAAAATAGCCAGAGGACTTAGGAAAAAATGAGAGCGAGCATGAGGAAAAGAAAGGGAAAGAGGAGGGAAACGTATGAAGGAGTGAAATGGAGAGAGAAACAGGAGACAGAAAGTGAGAAATAGAACCAGAGAAAAGCAAGTCAGTAGTAGTAGTAAGAATAATAACAATAATAATAACGGCATTGGTTAAGAGCTTACTAAGTACCAGCACTGTTCTAAGCGCTGGGATATTTACAAGGTAATCAAGTTGTCCCACGTGGGACTCACAGTCTTAATCCCTGTTTTACAAATGAAGTAGCGGAGGCACAGAGAAGTTAAGTGATTTTCCCAAGGACACCCAGAAGTAGCATTGATTGAGCAACCTATGCAGTTTCAGTGACATTCTGATGTGGTAGGAATGGTTTTTATTATACTTTTCATATGTGCAAAGCACTGTACTAAAGTCTGGGACTGAAATGGATTGGGTCCTTGGCCCCCAAGAAGCTCTGATTCGAAGATGATGATGATAATAATAATAATGCCCAAGACTGAGCTCCTTATCTTGCCTCCCAAGCCCTGTTCTCTCCTTTACGTTCCCATCATTATGGACGGCACTACCATCCTTCCTGTCTCACAAGCCCGCAACCTTGGTGTCATCCTTGACTCCGCTCTCTCATTCACCCCACACATCCAATCCGTTACCATACCTGCCAGTCTCACGTTCACAACATCGCCAAGATCCGCCCTTTCCTCTCTATCCAAACCACTACCTTACTGGTTCAATCTCTCATCCTATCCCGACTGGATTACTGCAACGGCCTCCTTTCTGATCTCCCACCTTCCTCTCTCTCCCCTCTTCAGCCTATTCTTCACTTTTATTAGGACTCTGTATGATTATCTTCCTACAGAAACGCCCTGCTCATGTCACTCCCCTCCTCAGAAATCTCCAGTATTTGCTATGAACCTTTGAATCAAGCAAAACCTCCTCACTCTTGGCTTCAAAGCTCGCCATCACCTCGACCACTGCTACCTCCCACCCTACTCCCCTTCTACAGCCCATCTGGCACCTTCCGCTCCTCTGCCGCTAACCTCCTCATTGTGTCTCGTTCTTGCCTGTCCCGCCGTCGATCCCTGGCCCACGTCCTACCTCAGGCCTGAAATGCCCTCCCTCCTCACATCCGCGAAACTAGCTCTCTTCCCCTCTTCAAAGCCCTACTGAGAGCTCACCTTCTCCAGGATGCCTTCCCTGATTGGGTCCCGCCTTTTCCTCTGCTCCGCCTCCCCTCCCCATCGCCCTCGCTCTGCTCTACTCCCTTCCTCAGTAAATACGATTGAATGAATGAATGAATGACGTCTTAACCTGCCCACCATCCTGCCGTGGCCTGTGATATGGTGCCTTGTACCGTATTAATTTATTCGTATTAATGTCTGTCTCCCCCTCTAGACTATAAGCTCATTGTGGACAGGGAATATGCCTGCTAATTCTGTTGTATCGTAATCTCCCGGGCATTTAGTACAGTGGTCTGCAAATAGCCAATAAAGGCATTGATCGATTGACCGATTGATTGTGAGAATCAGCGTGGCTTAATGGAAAGGGTGTTGGTTTGGGAGTCAGAGGTCGTGGGTTCTAATTCCGGTTCTGTGATTTTGGGCGAATCACTTAGCTTCTTTGTCCCTCAGTTACCTCATCTGTAAAATTGGGAATTAGACTGTCAGCCCCAGGTCGGACAACCTGATTACTTATATCAACGTCAGTGATTTCAACAATGCTTCGCGTTTAACAAATACTATTATTATTACTATTATTGTACGCGGTGTTACTGAAGACTGGAGATGCTTGGGTTCAGATGTAGTTGCAGCTTCCCTCGTTTGGAGAAAAATTAAATTTGCTGGGATTTTTCTCAGATATTTCCCTTCCAGTACAGAATTTCTCAATAGTCAATCCATCAGTCAATCAATAGTATTGATTGAATATCTTTCATTTATAGCGGCCACGCCCTGGGTAGAGAGGAGCAGAGGAGCAAATGACAAGGAGGAAAGAGTAGGATTTAATCTTCATTTTACCTTTGAGGTAACTGGGGCCCAGAGAATTGAAGCGACTTTCCGAAGGTCACACAGCAGACACATGGCAGAACCGGGATTAAAGCCCAGGTCTTCTGACTCCCAGACTTGTGCTCTACCCACTAGACCACACAGCTTGGATGACGTAATATTTTCACCTCCATCCATCCCGCAGCACCCTATTTCCCCAAAAGCAAGAAATGGCCAACCTCATAGCAGTGAGGAAATTCCTCCTGCTGGATTTTTCGGAGGTCCGGTAGCTGCAGCTGGTCCAGGCCACGCTGTTTCTCCTGGTCAACCTGGCAGCCCTGATGGGGAGTCTCTTAATCGTCGCTGTCACAGTCCTCGACCACCACCTCCACACCCCCATGTACTTCTTCCTCAGGAACCTGTCCATCCTTGACCTCTGCTACATCTCTGTCCCGGTCCACAAATCCATCCACAACTCCCTGACTAACCACAGATAAATTTCTGTTCCGGGTTGCATCTCTCCAGTCTTCTTAGTAATCGCCCTTAAGGGTGTCGAAGTGGCCCTGCTCACGGTGATGTCCTGTGACCGCTAAGAGGTCATCATGGACCGAGTGGCCTGTGGGAAGATGGCCGTCTCCTCGTGGCTCAGCGGCGCGCTGAACGGAGGCATCCACACCGCCGCGAATTTCTCCCTCCTCTTCTGTGACACCAATGCCATCCATCAGTTCCTATGCGAAATCTCTTCCCTCATCTGTCTCGCCTGCTCCAAACGCTACAGTGATGAGATCGCCGTTACGGGCCTCAGAGTGTTTCTGGGCCTCGGTTGTTTCGCCTCCATTCTCGTCTCATACGTGTGCATCTTCCGGACCGTGCTGAGGATGCCGGCCGCCGAGGGATGGGCCAAAACCTTCTCCACCTGCCTTCCCCATCTCGTTGCCGTCACTGTCTTCCTCTCCACAGGGGTGTTTGGTTATCTCAAGCCACCTTCACACTCTTCCTCGGTGTTCGACCTGCTGCTGTCCGCGTTCTACGCTGTCATGCCTCCCACCCTGAATCCCCTCACCTGCAGCGTGAGGAACCGGGACATGAAGGCCACCCTCGGGAGGGTACTGAGGAGGAAATTTTTCACATAGAATGGAAAGCCTCTAGTCTGTTCAAAAGTGGAAGATCAGAATGGACTCTATCCACCAATCAGTCACCGGTATTTATTGAGTGCGTACTGTATGTAAAGCACTCTACTAAGTATAGGTCCATTGAAGGACAGAGATTTCTGCAATCTGAAGATTTTGGCATTTATTGAGGGATTTCATTTTTTAATAATATTTGTTAACCTCTTACTATGTGCCAGGCTCTGCACTAAGCACTAGGGTAAATACAAGCTACTCAGGTTGGACACAGTTCAGTGTCCCACATAGGGCTCACAGTCTTAATCCCCATTTGGCAGATGAGGTAACTGAGGCATGGAGAAGTTAAGTGGCTTGACCAAACTCTCACAGCGGACAAATTACAGAGCCGGAATTATTACTGCTATTGCACGTTAATTGTTAACTGCTCTCTTTGATGTCATCAACTGCTTATTTTACTATGGCTATTGCATTTTTATTGTTATCTGCTCGCTGTGCTGTCATTTACCTCCCTGACCTCACCGTGAACCATCAATTCCCCTGCTCCCATCTACCTTTCCCAGGCCTCGCCTTCCCCATTCCCCTCTCCCTCCCAGCTATTTCCCTCCCTTTCCCCCGCCCCAGTCCCTCCTCTCCACCCCTCCCCAGAATCCCTCTGTACGAGGCCAATCCTCAACCCCTTCCTTCCAACCCTCTCCCTCCCCTCCTCCCTGCTCCCGCCCCATCCCAGTTCTCCTTTCTCATCGCCACCCCTCTTCTCCCTCTCCCCACCCAGGCCCCCGCCATCTCCTTCCCATCTAAAACCTCCCCACCCCTCACAACTTTCCCCCTCTCTCCCCTCCCTCCACAGCTTAGGTGTGGCCTAAGAAACCCCCATTCCATTATAGGTAAGCTCGCATTCATACTTGACCTGTTCCTTTCCCGCTCTCTCCTCATCCTCGCCCTTACCGAAACTTGGCTCATCCCGAGTGACACGGTCTCTAATGCTGCTCTCTCATTCATTCATTCAATCACTCATTCATCCATTCATTCAATCGTATTTATTGAGCGCTTACTGTGTGCAGAGCACTGTACTAAGCTCTTCGGAAGTACAAGTCGGCAACATATAGAGATGGTCCCTACCCAATAACGGACTCACATTCTAGAAGGGGGAGATAGAGGAGGCCTCTTCTTCTCCCACTCCCCCAGATTCACCGGAAAAGGAGGAGGTGTCGACTTCTTTCTCGCACCACAATGTTGCTTTCGCATTATCCTTCCTCCCCCTTCCCTTTCCTTCCCCTCCTTTGAAGCCCATATTTTTTGCCTCTACTGTCCCCTCCAGATTCCCCTCATCAACTCTGAAACCCCTGTCTCTGATCATATCCTTCTCACCTACCTCCTCACTCACACATCTCCCCCTGTAAATCTATATTACTACCCCACAGAAACCTCTGCTCTCTCGACCCCATCCATCTCTCAGCGCATCATCGAGAAACAGCGTGGCTCAGTGGAAAGAGCCTGGGTTTGGTAATCCGGGGTTGTTGGTTCTAATCCCGGCTCCACCACTTGTCAGCTGTGTGACTTTGGGCAAGTCACTTAACTTCCCTGGGCATCGGTTAACTCATCTGTAAAATGGGGATTAGGACTGTGAGCCCCTCGTGAGACAACCTGATCACCTTGTATCTCCCCAGCGCTTAGAACACGAGCTGCTGAAAGCTGCTGGTGAAATTCTAAACACCAAGCCAACCTTGTTCCCTTTAAATGTATCCATTCCTGCCTTAACTATGCTCTCTCCTCTTCCAGAAAAAACTGTTTTCCCTCCCTTATTGAAATCCATGCCCATCACCCCCGTCAGCTGTTCCGAACATTTAACTTCCTCCTGAGGTGCCTTGTTCCTCCCGCTCCTCCATCCCTCACCCCCAACGATCTGGCCTCCTACTTCATTAGCAAATTAACACCATCAGGTCTGAGCCCCCCAGGTCATCCCTCCCCCTTCTCCACCCCGCGGATCTCAACCCTCTCCGCTATTCTCCCACCCTTCCCAGCAGTATCTTCAGATGATATGTCCTCCTTCCTCTCAAGTGCCACTCCAGCCACTTGTGCATCGGACCCCATTACGTTTCATTTTAAGAACATTCTCGCCCCTTCGCTACTCCCCGCCTTAACTTCCATCTTCAACCGCTTACTGTCCACTGGTTCCTTCCCCCTTGCCTTCAAACATGCCCATGTCTCCCAAATCCTAAAGAACCCTGTATTGACCCCACTACACCTTTTAGTTATCTCCCTATCTCCCTCCTACCCTTCCTTTCCAAACTCCTAAAACGAGTCGTTTACACTCGCTGCCTCGAATTCCTCAACTCCAACTCTCTCCTAGACCCCCGTCCAATCTGGCTGCCGTCCCCTACAATCCACCAAAACTTCCCTATCAGTGGTCACCAATGACCTCAGTCTTACCAAATCCAATGGCTCCTACTCTATCTTAATCCTCCTCGACCTCTCAGCTGCCTTCGACACTGTGGACCACCCCTTTCTCCTCAACATGCTATTCAAAGTTGGCTTCAAAGATTCCACCCTCTCCTCGTTCTCATCATCTCTCTGGCCGTTCATTCTCACTCTCCTTCTCGGGCCCCTACTCCTCCCCCCATTCCCTTACTGTAGGGGTTCCTCAAGAGTCAGTCCTTGGTCCTCTTCTGTTCTCTATCTATATTCATTCCCATGGTGAACCCATTCGCTGCCATGTCTTCAACTATCTTCTCTTCGCTGATGACACCCAAATCTACATCTCCTTCCCTGCTCTCTCTCCCTCCCTCCAGGCTCGTGTCTCCTCCTGCCTTCAGGACGTCTCCATCTGGATGTATGCCCGCCATCTAAAACCTAACATTTAACACAATCTGAACCCCCACTTTAGAGATGAGGTAACAGGCCCATTGAATTTAAATGACTTGCCCAAAGTCACACAGCTGAGACGTGGTGGAGCCGGAATTAGAACCCACAGCCTCTGACTCCCAAGCCCAGGTGAGGTAATGGCAGGACTTGTCTAGTACCTCAGAAGGCACTGTTACCTTCTGAGGTAAGAAGAGAAGAAAACATGATGTGTTAGTTCCTAGGAAGACCTGTATAGTACTTGGAAAAGACTCCCATTTTATTTCTCATTTCCCACTACCCTATCATCCTACCAGGCTGCATAAAACCATCTTCCAGAAGCTAATGGACAATCTCACGGAGGTTTCAGAATTCATCCTGCGAGATTTCTCTGAATTCCGAAAGCTTCACCTGGTCCACACCGTGCTATTCCTACTGGTCTACCTGACGGCGCTGATGGGGAATCTCCTCATCAAGGGAGCACTGGACTCTCCAGAGCACTTAGTACAGCGCTCTGCACACAGTCAGTTTGTAAGCTCCGTGTGGACACAGATCCTGTCTGTCAACTAAACTGTATCAGTACAGTGCTCTCCCAAGTGCTCGGTACAGTGCTCTGCACCCAGTAAGTGCTCAATACCTGTGATGGATGGAATGAGCGATTGACCTTGACTCACTGGGGCAGACCAGCGTTGGGGATGCTGAGTTCCTCCTCGTCGTCTCCTCATGCTGGTTTGTGGCCGTGACGGGAAAGAGTCTGGCTTAGAAGTAGTGCTCTGGGCTCCTCGGAGACAGAAGTCGCTGTTCTGGGTGGGGCGGGGGGAGAGGGTTCGCCGGGGAGGATCAGCCCCTGGTTCGGCCTGAGTGACCCGTTACCTGGAAGACTCAGGAGTGCAGAGATGACAGTAACCCCTCGACATTCAGCAGGGCTCAATTTGTCCCACTAATGCTACCTTCCTCAACCACGAGAATGGCCATGGTCACAGACTCACTCAGTCGTCTTTGGCACTTGTGAAACACTGTAGTAAAGACTTGGGGAAATACAATACAACAATAAACAGACATAATCACCCCTCACAATGAATTTATAATGTAGAGACATTCCGATAACGAACGAGACTCTGACAAACTGACTAGTTATACGACCCTCCTCTGAGCTCTCACTCTCTCCACCTTTAGAGATTTATTAAGAGAAGGCAGAGAAGATGGAAAGGGAAGGCTAGGTGTGAGATGATCGGTCAGACGTGGGATGTGGCTGGCAAACCAGTCACTATGGAAAAAGATACTGACCGCTCGAAGAAGAAAGGTCCCTGAGTTGGGAGACAGGGACCACGTGGGGCTCACAGTCTCAATCCCCATTTTATAAATGAGGTTGCTGAGGCACAGGGAACTGAAGTGACTTGCCAAAAGTCATACTACTGATAAATGACGGTGCCGGGATTAGAACCCAGAAGCCCGGGCTCTTTCCATTAAACCACGATGCTTCTCTAGTGGGTAGACACAATGCTTGCCCTCAGGAAGCTTAGAATCTAGTGTGAAACAGAGACATTAAAATGAATAACAGATAGGGCAAGTATCAGAATATAAGGACATGTACGTGCGTGAGAAGCAGCGTGGCCTAGTGGGAAGATCACGGGCCTCAGAACATCTGGGTCCTAATTCAAGCTCCACCACCTATCCGCTTTGTGACCTTCAGCAAGTCATTTCACTTCTCCGTGCTTCAATTACCTCATCTGTAAAATGGGAGTTAAGACTGTGACCCACATGAGGGACAGGGACAGTGTCCAAACTGATTAGCTTGTATCTACCCCAGTACTTAGTATAGTGCCTGACACCTAGTAACCTCTTTACAAATATCACCCAAAAAAGGGGAGGTAGAAAAACTGGGATTAGAACCTAGGTCCCCTGACCCCCAGGCTTTCACTAGGCCACGCTGCTTCCCAATCCCAGACCAGGATGGAAGATATAGAATGCAAGGCCGGGTTGTAAAGTGGAGCCAGATAAAAAGCCAGGAATGCAGAGTAGATGGAACTGGAAAGATGGGTGTGAGATGATAAGCCAGGTGTGGGATGTGGGTGGAAAACCTGCCTCTGTGTAAAAGACATTGTCCGGAGGAGAGAGTTAGGAGCTAGGAGTCAGGAGGAGTGGACTGCAAACATCTAGTTGAAACCAGTCGAGACGACGCTGCCAGGTTCCCAAGAGAAGAACAAAGAGAAGCTGAGACTAGAAAAGCCTCGAAGCTCTCTGAGGACAGGGAACATGTATTCCACTTTCATTCATTCATTCATTCAATCGTATTTATTGAGCGCTTACTGTGTGCAAAGCACTGTACTAAAGCGCTTGGGAAGTACAAATCGGCAACATATAGAAACGGTCCCTACCCAACAACGGGCTCACAGTCTAAAAGGGGGAGAAAGACAACAAAACAAAACAAGTAGATAGGCTTCAATACTATTAGAATAAATAGAATTATAGCTATATACACATCATTAATAAAATCAATATTGTAAGTAGGTACAAATAAAATAGAGTGACATATATATATATATATATATATATATATATGTAGAAATATATACAAGAGCTGAGGTGAGAGGAAGGGGGTACGGGATGGGGGAGGGGGGCGATGGGGAGAGGAGAAGGAGGAGGGGAGGGAAAAGGGAGGCTCAGTCTGGGAGAGGAAGAGAGCTTTGAAGAGAGGAAGAGAGTTCTGGGTGCGGATGGTCTTTCCATTTTAGGGGGTCTCTGGACTTCACGATCAGTGGACATTCTGGCTGGCTTCCCTCGTCTGGAAATGGCCGTCCACATTCCCCTCTTTTCCTATGGAATATGTTTTCTGTTTAGTGTTTACAAAGGGCGAAACACTGTACTCAGCTCTGAGGTAGATACAAACTGATTCAATTGGACACATTTCTTGTCTTAATTCCATTTTACAGAAGAGTTGCCAGAACACAGAGAAGGAGAACGCCTTTACAAAAGTGGACACAAAATGGACTTGTCAATTTGATCAATATGTCGGAAAACCAATATGGTCACATGTCACTAAATCGACATGTAATGGAGAGGGAATTAGAAGCCAGGTTCTCTGATTTCAGGCTCGCATCCTTTCTGTCTGCATTTCTGCTTTGCTTGCTTGCATGCTTGGAATTCGCAGACCATTCATTCATTCAATCGTATTTATTAAGTGCTTACTATGTGCAGAGGACTGTACTAAGCGCTTGGGAAGTACAAATCGGCAACATATAGAGACGGTCCCTAGCCAACAACAGGCCCACCAACTCCCATTCTCTCCTTGCTATATCAGGTGTAAAATCCAGATTTCCGAGGGCGAGTCCCCGACGTTTAGAAAGTGCATGCTTGGAATTCGCAGACCATTCATTCATTCAGTCAGTCATTCAATCGTATTTATAGAGCCCTTACTAAGTGCACAGGACTGTACTAAGCTCTTGGGAAGTACAAATCGGCAACCTGAATGTGATTCTACTTCTGTTCTCCTGTACTCCCATCAAGGCTTAATACATTGTTCTGCACCCAGTAAGTGCTTAATAAATCCCATTGATTGAGCGATTGCCTACTGGACTGCGTTTTAGGCTATAATATAATTTATCTACCTTCATCGGTATCCCTCAGGCACTTTTGGTTGGGTTGAAGAGGAGCCTATCTGCAGAACACACTCAAAATAAGGAAGGGAACTTATATTAATTTTTGTAACATATATTTATATTAATGTCTGTTTCCTCCACTAGACTGTAAACTCGCCGTGGGCAGGGAACGTTTCCACTAACTCAGTTTTATTGTACTCTTCCAGACACTTACTACTGTGCCCTGCGAAAGGAAAGCGCCCAAGAAACACCATTAATGTTGAAGAAATATTAAGGCAATATAGGTAATTCACTTACTTTTAGACTGTGAGCCTGGTATATTTGTTGCTGAATTGTACTTTCCAAGTAATTAGTACAGTGCTCTGCACACAGTAAGCGCTCAATATATACCAATAAGGATAATAGCATGATGTTATTATAACACACACCTAAAAGGTGTTTGCAGAAATGATTAATTAATCTATGGCATTTATTGAGCACTTACTGTGTGCAGAGCACTGAATTAAGTGCTTGGGAGAATGAAATAGAACAGAGTTGGGAGAATATAGTAGAGCAGAGTTGGTAGACAATATAAAAATATTTGTAAAGTGTGCATGTGTGTGTGAGAGAGGGAGAGAGAGAAAAGGGTGAGTGGGTGGGGTGTTAGGACCCCAGACCTTTTTTCTTTGCTCCAAAGCCATTGCCTTACCAACCTGGGTCTCTGTGAAAATAAAAATGCGCACTTAGAAGCCAGAACGTATTCAGCTGATAGTTGAATACAAAAATGGGGATTTTCAGATTCTTTCCTGTAAATGCGCTCCTTCTCTGTGCCTTCATGGGAAGACCACAGATAATCGATGCAAATGGGAAACACCACCAAGGTTAGAGAGTTTCTCCTGCTGAGATTCTCTGAGGTCCTGGAATTGCAACTGGTCCACGCCGCGCTGTTCCTCCTGGCCTACCTGGCGGCCCTGACGGGAAATCTCTTCATCGTCACCATCACCATCCTCGATCGGCGCCTTGACACCCCCCTGTACTTCTTCCTCAGGAACCTGTCCTTCATAGACCTCTGCCTCATCTCCATCATCGTCCCCAAGTCCATCCACATCCCTGATCAATGGCAGAGCCATCTCTCTGTTGGGCTGTTGGGCTCAAGTCGTTTTGGTGATTTCATTTGCTTTCTCGGCGTTGTTCCTCCTCATGGCGATGTCCTACGACTGCTCCGCGACCATCTGCCGCCCGTTACGCTACAAGGTCATCATGGATCGAGGAGCCTATGGGAAATGGAGGGAAAGAGCTGGGTGGGAGAGGGGAAGGGGAAGGTGAGGATTGGGAAAGGCAGATGGGAGCAGGGGAATTGATAGTTAGTTCATGGTGAGGTCAGCAAGAATAAATGACAGCACATCGAGCAGTTAACAATTAACATGCAGTAGCAATAATGCAGTAGCAATAATATAAGTAAGTGATGACATCACAGAGGGTAGTTAATAATCAATATTCTATGGAAATAATAGCAGATGCTTGAGAGTCAGAGGTCGTGGGTTCTAATCCAGGCTCCTCCACTTGCCATATGTGTGACTTTGGGCAAGTCACTTAATTTTTTGGGGTCTCAGTTACCTCATCTGTAATATGGAGATGAAGACTGTGAGCAACATGTGTGACAAACCGATTACCGTGTATCTACCTCAGCGCTTAGAACAGTGTTGACACATAGTAAGCGCTTAACAAATTTCATCACTATTTCTATTATCAGTTTTGATTCAGGGTCCACCTGCGGAGTGATCATTAGTCCGTTGACGTCGTTCTAGGAAGGAGTCCCAGAGTGGGAACCACATGGGAATGGGTAGTTATTTAGGTTGTGAGGGCCGGGAGTGCAGGAAGCCCACGATCTGGGCCTTCCAAGCTTCCCAGACGGTCGGCTGTCTCGGTGGAGCTCCGGGCCTGTCCTTGCACTGGAATCCCCCAGGAAATAACCCGGCTGTTATCTTAGGGGATGGCGAAGCCAGCTAGAGAGCCAAAAGGGGGAGGGAGGATCCTGACAGCTCTTACCCCTCACCCAGAACTTCCTGTCAACTGCCACCAGCATCCAGGACCGACGGGATGAGGTAAGCCTCTCTCTCAGCAGCGGCCTATGCTCCCCAGCCCAGGACAGTCCTGGTGACTTGGAGAGGAACAGGGGAAAGTGAGGGGCAGGGAAGAGAGAATTGAAATGGGAGTCTGAGATGAGGAGATCTGACCTGAAATTTCTCCTTTTCCTTCGTGTGAGTTCACCCAATCAATCAAACTATCAATCCGTCAGTGGCATTTATAAAACATTTAGTTAGTGCAGAGTGCCTTACCAAACATTACAGTGCCAGACATATAGTAAGCGCTTAACAAATATCATTACTATCATTTGAGAAAGTACAAAATTCAAAATCGCCTAGTACAGTGCTTTTTTGTGGTATTTGTTAAGCACTTACAGTGTATCGGCTATTACACTAAGCACTGCGTTAGACACAAACTAGTCAGGTTGGATACAGAACATATCTCACAGGGAACTCACAATCCTAATCCCCATTTTACAGGTTAGGAAACTGGGGCACAGAGAAAGGGGATCACCCAGAGTTCAAGTGGCAGAGCAGTGATTGACACATAGTTAGCATTTAACCTTACCCAATTCTCCACAGTGGAAAGATCAAAGTTCAGCGACATTGAAGCTGACAGAGACTGAATTTAAGAACAATATATTGAAGCCATAATCCATTCTGCCTCAGTCTGACGCTCTGATGTGTTTTGACTACAGCTTGAAATTGGATCTGTACCCTCTGAGCTCTTGGTATTTACCCCCACCGCCATCAGCCCCACAGCACTTACCTCTATATTGGTTGCAATTTATTTATTCATTTATATCAATGTCTGCCTCTGCCTCCAAGATATAAGATTTCTGTGGGCAGGGGACATGTTTTTCAACTCTGGTATGCTGTACTCTCCCAAGAACCCAGTACAGTGAGAAGCAGCGTGGCTCAGTGGAAAGACCCCGGGCTTGGGAGTCAGAGGTCATGGATTCTAATCCTGGCTCCGCCACATGTCTGCTGTGTAACCTTGGACAAATCACTTCACTTCTCTGAGCCTCAGTTCCCTCATCTGTAAAATGGGGTTGAAGACTATGAGTCCCAAGTGGGACAACCTGATCATCTTGTATCCCCCCAGCGCTTAGAGCAGTGTTTTATACACAGTATGCACTTAACAAATGCCATCACTGTAATTATTGTAATTGTACAGTGCTCTGCATATAGCAAGTGCACAATAAATACTATTGATGTATTGATTCCAAGCATACAGTACAGAGCTCTGCACACAGTAAATGCTCCTTAAATACCATGGATTGTTTGATTAATTGAAAGAACATTTTCAGGGAACTTGGGAACTTCAGAATTCCCTCCCAATATGGGACACGGGAAGGGTCCTATTGACCTATAGTATATCTACACGAGCACATAATCCAGTGCTCGGCACATCTCAACCAATCAATCAGTAGTATTTATTGAGTGCTTCCTATGTGCAGTACACTGTTCTTGCCTCTTGGGATCAGACATGTTCCCTGACCATAATGACCTTACAGTCTAGATAGTAAGTGCTCAACAAAATCCATAATTCATTATCATTATTACTACTTCAATTATCCAACTCTGTGAACCTATCCGGATACCTTATATGTTTTAGAAAGAAAAGCTCCCTCCACTCTTCCAAGAGCTTAGTGCAATGCTCTGCACACAAGTAGTGCTCAATACATATCATTTATGGTGAGTAGTGCGGTGTTGGGCGCGATAAGTGCTACAGCAGAGTGCTCCTTAACACACAGTTTTGTGAGAATACAACCAGGGCTTTCTTGGACAAATGGGTGTTAATGACAAGAGAAGAGGGGAAGCTGCGTGGCCACAATCCTTGACGATGTTTAGAAAAACTAAGCATCAGTAAACGTTGGAAGGGTTTCTGTTTTGTCCTCAACCAAGCCAAGAGTCTGGATGAGGTGAACAGATGAGACTTATTCTGGGACAGAGTCACTGTCCTGCTGTGCAAACGTCTCTCTGAGGGTTATCATCTACCTCTGAATCAGTTTTTTTATGGTTTGGGTTAAGCACTTACTATGTGCCAGGCACTGTACTAATCGCTGGGGTCGATAAAAGCTAATCGGTTTAGACATAGTCCATGTCCCATCTGGGGCTCACAAACTTAATCCCCATTTTGCAGATAAAGAAACGGAGACACCGAGAATATAAATGACCTTTTTAAAGGTCACCCAGCACACAAGTGTCAGAGCAGGGATAGGAACCCAGGAATTAGAACCGGCTTTAAACGCGATGGCCAAAGGACTTACCCCAGGACATGGCCAAGATGTCCATAGTGACAGAATTCCTCCTGCTGTGTTTCTCTTAGGTCTGGGAGCTGCAGCTGGTCCACGGCGCAAAGTTTCTTCTGGTACACCTGGCGGCCCTGACGGGGGATCTCATTCATTCATTCATTCATTTATTCATTCAATCGCATTGCATTTAATGAGCGCTTACTGTGTGCAGAGCACTGTACCAAGCGCTTGGGAAGTACAATTCGGCAACAGATAGAGGTAGTCGCTACCCAACACCGGGCGGTTCAGTCTCGAACATCTCCCTGAACAGGCGCCTCCACAACCCCATGAACTTCTTCCTCAGGAATCTGTCCATCCTCGACCTATGCCTCATTTCTGTCACCGTCTCCCAGTCCATTTACAACTCCCTATCCGACCATAGATCCACCTCATTCCTGGGCCGTGCCATCCAGGTCTTCTCGGTGGTTCTGTTTGCCGGTTCAGAAGTGTTTCCTCCTCACAGCGATGTCCTACGATGGCTACGCCCTCATCTGCCTCCCCCTGCACTACGAGGCCATCATGAACCAAGGGGATTGTGGGAAGATGGATGCCGCTTAATGGCTCGGCGGGGAGCTGTTTGAAGCGATGCATGCTCTGGGAAGTTCTCCCTCCCTTTCTGTGGATCCTTCCTGATCCAACAGTTTTATGATATCGCCTCCGTGGTCTTACTCTCCTGCTCCAAAACACACCCCGTCATCGATGTGATCATGTAATGGTCTTCATTATCGTTTCGTAGATGCACATCTTCCGGGCCATGCTGAGGATGCCTGCCTCCGAGGTCTGAGCTGAAGCCTTCTCCACCTGCCTGCTTCACTTTGCCGTCACGACTGTGTTTTTCAGCACAGCTGCCTTTGGTAACTTACATCCACCTTCAGACTCCTCCTCAGGGGTGGACGTTTTGGTATCCGTGCTCTACTCTGTGGTACTCCCCGCCCAGAACCCCCTCATCTACAGCCTGAGGTACAGGGACGTAAAGATGGTGATGGGGAGGGTCCTGGCTGGGAGCTGGGAGTCTTTTCCCCAGAGAGAGAAAATTTCACTTCACTCTCTGACCCTGTTATTTCTCTCCCCAAGGATTGACTCTAGGAATACATGAGCGGCCAGCAAAGATATCTTGATATCTGATATTTGATATCTGAGATATTTATCGTTAGAGACTTTTCCTGGCTGCCTATTACTAATGGCTTTGACTAGTTTGACTAATGGCCCTTGGCTGGTATTTAAATCTAGTTCCCATACTTGGGGATGGATCCCCGCACTTGGATTCACCCCTTTTATTCACCACCAGCAGAGGGTAGAGAATGGGCCTGGGAGTCAGAAAGACCTAGGTTCCAATCCTGGCTCTTCCACATGTCTGCTGTTTGACCTTGGGCAAGTCACTTCCCTTCTCTAAGACTCACTTACCACATCTGTAAAATGGGAATGAATACTGTTGTCCCCATGTGGGACATGGAATGTGTCCACCCTGAATAGCTTGTATCTACACTAGTGATTAATACAGTGCCTGGTACATAGTTAGTGCTTAAGAAATACCAATAAATGCCATTGAGTAGATAGCTGCAGAAGGGTGTTTTAGACTTAATTTTGATTCTCAAATTTGTCCCACAAGCCAAGAGAAGGGGTATAGGATGAATTATTCCAACCAGTTAATGCTTTCAGTTGTCACTTAATAAACACCATTATGATATTTCCTCCTAATCTTACTGTTGCTACTATTGTTATTTATTGTATAATATACTTCAATAATTAAATATTAATCCAATCAATCAAATTGTAGTGCAACAGAAAGACAAGATACATTTTTTATACACAAGCTTATACTTTTCAAAAACATTACATGAGAATGTGACACACAGACATTCAGTGTCAAAACTGAAATGAGATCTTGGGGTCCTTTTCTTTTTTTTTCTGCCTAGTCAATCTGAATAGTGGATTCAACCATGACTAACCAAATGGTCTAGGGTACCTATTCTCCCTACCGCGATATATCTCCAATCCCCAGAGTTGAAACATAAAGCTATTATTAATCACGGAAAGAAAACGATGAGTCGGTTGAGGTTATTTGAGGAAGGAGTCCCAGAGTGGGAACCACCTGGGACTGGGCAGTTATTTAGGTTGCGAGGACCGGGACCACAGAAAGCCCACGATCCCGGCCTTCCGAGATTCCCGGATGGATAGCCGTCTCAGGGGAGCCCCAGGCCCAACCTCCCACGGGACACCCGCGAGGAAATAACCCAGCCTTCATTTGAGGGAGACAGTGCGGCGATCCGGAGAGCGTAGAGGGGGAGGGAGGATCCTGACAGCTCTCACCCTTCTCCCAGACCTTCCTGTCACAGCCACCCAAGTCCAGGACCGACAGGGAGTAAGGGCCTCCCCTTACCCCCTCCCCAGAATCCTTCTATTCCAGGACCAACCCTCAGCCCCAGCCTTCCAACCCCCTCCCTCCCCTTCTCCCAGCCCCTACTTGATCCCTGTTCTTCCTTCTCATTGCCACCCCTCTTCCCCCTCTCTCTGCCCAGGTCCCCGCCAACTCATTCCAATCCAATCCCTCCCCACCCCTCGCACCCTTCCCTCTCCCTCTCCTTCCTCCACAACTGTAGACATGTGTGGCCTTTGGAATCCCCGCTACATTATAGGTAAGCTCCCTTTCATCCTGGACCCATTCCTTCGCAGCTCTCTCCTCCTCCTCGCCCTAACCGAAACATGGCTCACTCCGGATGTCACGGTCTCTTCTGCCTTTTCTTCTCCCACTTCCCCAGACTCACCAGAAAAGGAAGAGGTGTCGGCTTCCTTCTCTCTCCCCAGTGTTGCTTTCGCACTATCCCTCCTCCCTTTTCCCTTTCCTTCCCCTCTTTTGAAGCCCATATTATTCGCCTCTACCACCCCCTCCAGATTCTTGAGACGTCATCTACCGCCTCCCTGGCTCCACATCCAACTCTTAAGCATTTTGACCCCTTTCTCACCATCCTTCTCTCTTTCCCATGCCCACTCAGATCTTCAGGGATTTTAACATTTAACATCCACATGGATGTCCCTGCCCACCTTCTATCTCTCCTTGACGCTGCTAACCTCCTGCTCCACCCCACCTCGCTCACTCACCAAATTGGATACATCCTTGACCTCATCATCTCCTACCGCTGTACTATTTCCACTCTCATCAACTCTGAAATCCCTCTCTCTGATCGAAACTTCCTCACCTGCCTACTCACTCACACTCTTCCCCCCTGAAATTTATAATACTACCCCACAGAGACCTCCGCTCTCTCTCGGAGGTTCATCCATGTTTCTCAGCGCACCGCACCCTACTTCGCCTCCCTATCTTTCTACCCAATCGTGATGACCAAATTACTGCTCTTAACACCATCCTTTCTACTCAACGCACCTCGCTCGCTCCCCTTTCCCTTCGCTGCTCTCCTACAACTAACCCACAGCCTTGGATCACTTCCACTACCCCCCTCTTTTCCTCTTATGCTCGAAGTGCTGAACGCTGCTGGGGAAAGTCTAAACACTAGGCCAACCTGGTTCACTTCAAGTTTATCCTTTCCTGCCTTACCTCTGCCCTCTCCTCTGCCAGGCAAAACTATTTCTCCTCCTTGTTGACACCCATGCCCATCATCCCCGTCAGCTGTTCCGTACATTTAAGTCCCTTCTTAGGGTCCATGTTCCTCCCCTCCTCCATCCCTCAGCCCCAACGATCTGGCCTCCTACTTCATTAGTGAAATTAACTCCATCAGGTCTGAGCTCCTCAAGGTCACCCTTCTCCCTTCTCCATCCTCCCAGCTCAACCCTCTCCACTACTCTCCCATCCTTCCCAGCAGGATCTTCAGATGAGATCTCCTCCCTCCTCTCAAATGCGAGTCCATCCACCCGTGCTTCAGATCCCATTCCCTCTCATTTTATGAAATCTCTCGCCCGTTCTCTCCTCCGCTCCTTAACTTCCATCTTCGACCGCTCACTCTCTACTGGTTCCTACCATTCTGCCTTCAAACATGTCCACGTCTCCCCCATCCTAAAAAAACCCTCTCTTGACCTCAGCTCCCCTTCTACTTATTGCCCTATCTCCCTCCTACAGTTCCTTTCCAAAATCCTAGAAAGAGTCGTCTTCACCAGCTGCCTCGAATTCCTCAAAGTCAACTCTGTCCTTGACCCCCTCCAATCTGGCTTCTGTCCCCTATACTCCACAGAAACTGCCCTCTCAAAGGTCACGAATGACCTCCTTCTTGTGTGGTCCAACTGCTCTTACTCTATCCCAATCCTCCTCGAACTCTCAGCTGCCTTCGACACTGTGGATCACCCCCCTTCTCCTCAACATGCTATCCAACCATGTCTTCACAGACTCCGTCCTTTCTTGGTTCTCCTCTTATCTCTCCGGCCTTTCATTCTCAGTCTCCTCTGCGAGCTCCTGCTCCCTCTCCCATCCCCTTATTTTAGGGGTTTCTCAAGGGTCAGTTCTTGGTCCCCTTCTGATCTTTGTCCACACTCACTCCCTTGGTGAACTCATTCGCTCCCACGGCGTCAACTATCATCTCTACGCGGATGATACCCAAGTCTTCAACTCTGCCCCTGCTCTCTCTTCCTCCCTCCAGGCTTGTATCTCCTCCTGCATTCAGGACATCTCCATCCGGATGTCTGTCCGCCATCTAAAACTCAATATGTCCAAGACTGAACGCCTTATCTTCCCTCCCAAACCCTGCCTTCTCCCTGTCTTTCCCGTCACTGTAGACGGCACTACCATCCTTTCCATCTCACAAACCCGCAACCTTGGTGTCATCCTTGACTCCGATCTCTCGTTCACCCAACGCATCCAATCTGTCACCAAAACCTGCCGGTCTCACCTCCACATCATTGCCAACATCCGCTCTTTCCTCTCCATCCAAACCGCTACCTTGCTGGGTCAATCTCTCATCCTAACCCGACTGGATCACTGCATCTGCCTCCTCTCTGATCTCCCATTCTCCTGTCTCCCCCCACTTCAGTCTATACTTCACTCTGTTGCCTGGATTATCTTTGTGCAGAAACGCTCTGGGCATGTTACTTCCCTCCGCAAAAAATCTCCAGGGCTGCCTGTCACCTAAGAATCAAGCAAAAACTCCTCACTCTCTGCTTCAAGGCTCTCCATAACCTCTCCTCCTCCTACCTAACCTCCCTTCTGTCCTTCTATAGCCCAGCCCACCTCCTCCGTTCCTCTGCTGCTAACCACCTCACTGTACCTCGTTCTCTCCTGTCCCACCGTCGACCCCCAACCCACGTCCTTTCCCAGGCATGGAATGTCCTCCCTCCACACATCCGCCAAGCTAGCTGTCTTCCTCCTTTCAAAGCCCTACTGAGAGCTCATTTCCTCCAGGAGGCCTTCCCAGACTGAGCCCCACTTTCCATCTCCTGGTCCCAATCCCCCCCGCCCAACGTCCTTGCCCTCCCAACAGCACTCGTATATATTTCTGCATATTTATTACTCTATTTATTTTACTTGTATATATTTACTACTCTATTCATTTTGTTAATGATGAGCATATAGCTTTAAGTCTATTTTTGTCTGACGATTTTGACACCTATCTGCATGTTTTGTTTTATTGTCTGTCTCTCCCTACTATTCATTCATTCATTCATTAAATAGTATATATTGAGCGCTTACAGTGTGCAGAGCATTGTATTAAGTGCTTGGGAAGTACACGTTGGCAACATATAGAGACGGTCCCTACCCAACAATGGGCTCACGGTCTATAAAGGGGAGACAGACAACAAAACAAAACATTTTAACAAAATAAAATTAATGGAATAAATATGTACAAGTAAAATAAATAAATAGAGTATTAAATATGTACAAACATATATACATATATACAGGTGCTTTGGGGAGGGGAAGGAGGAAGGGACGGGGGGATGGGGAGGGGGAGTAGGGGGAGAGGAAGGAGGGGGCTCAATCTGGGAAGGTCTCCTGGAGGAGATGAGCTCTCAGTAGGGCTTTGAAGGGAGGAAGAGAGCTAGCTTGGCGGCTGTGCGGACGAAGGGCATTCCAGGCCAGGAGGAGGGCATGGGCCGGGGGTCGACGGCGGGACAGGCGAGAACAAGGCACAGTGAGGAGATTGGAGGCAGAGGAGCGCTGGGTACGAGCTGGGCTGTAGAAGGAGAGAAGGGAGGTGAGGTAGGAGGGGGCGAGGTGATGGAGAGCCTTGAATCCGAGGGTGAGGAGTTTTTGCTTCATGCGTAGATTGATTGGTAGCCACTGTAGACTTCTGAGGAGGGGAGTAACGTGCCCAGAGCGTTTCTGCACAAAGACGATCCGAGCAGCGGCGTGAAGTATGGATTGAAGTGGGGAGAGACAGGAGGATGGGAGATCGGCTGATGCAGTATTCGAGTCGGGATAGGATGAGAGATTGAACGAGCAGGGTAGCGGTTTGGATGGAGAGAAAAGGGAGGATCTTGGCAATGTTGCGGAGGTGAGACCGGCAGGTTTTTGTGATGGATTGGATGTGAGAGGTGAACGAGAGAGCGGAGTCGAGTATGACACCAAGGTTGCAGGCTTGTGAAACGGGAAGGATGGTAGTGCCATCAACAGTGATGGGAAAGTCAGGGAGAGTGCAGGGTTTGGGAGGGAAGATAAGGAGTTCAGTCGTGGACATGTTAAGTTTCAGATGGCGGGCAGAAATCCAGATGGAGATGCCCTGAAGGCAGGAGGAGATGCGAGACTAGAGGGAGGGACAGAAAGCAGGGTCAGAGATGTAGATTTGGGTGTCATCAGCGTAGAGATGATAGAATTTGGGCCCGTTGTTGGGTAGGTACCGTCTCTGCATGTTGCCGACTTGTATTTCCCAAGCGCTTAATACAGTGCTCTGCACAGAGCAAGCACTCAATAAATATGATTGAATGATTGAATGAATGATTGAATGAGTGAATGAATGAATAAAGAAAGGGGAATCCCTGCAGACTTTAAACTAATTATGTGTTTAGCAACTCTGTTAAACTGAACTCTCCCAAGTCCTTAGTCAGTAAATCCAGTTTTGGGGCCGTTCCAATCCCTGCTCTTCGACGTGTCTACTGTGTGACCTTGGGTGAGCCACTTAACTCCTCCATTCCTGTTACGTCATATGTAAAATGGGGAATAAGAATGTGAGCCCCACATGGGACAATCTTATTACCTTGTATTTACCCCAGCGCTAAGAGCTGTGCTTGACACATAGAAAGTGCTTAGTAAATAATATAATTTAAAAAAAAATTGTCATGGCTGAAAGGAATGGGAATCGCTCAAGACTGTAAGCTCATTGTGGGCAGGGAACGTGTCTACCAACTCTGTTATTTTGACCTTTTCCAAGAACTTAGTATGATGCTGGACCCAAATTAAGTACTCGATAAATATGATTGATTGATTGAGACTTGAGTTCTGATGCCAGCTGTGCTACTGGCTTGCTTTGTGACCTAGGAGCAGTGAGGTAACATCCCTAGGATCTCTTTTTCTTTACACTCTGATTCCCTCTGAGACAAGAATTGTGTCTGAACTGACATTTTTGTTTCTACTTCAGCAAGTGGAACAATCTAGGCACATAACTTCTTAATAAGTACAATAATGATATAATTATTAGTAATGACTATGAAAATATATTGATATGCTCTTTAGCAAGATTCTGACCGTGGGAATGAAAGTTGAAAAATGGGAGGTGGTATTGGAGAAGGGAAGAAAGGATGACTGCAGCTCCATCTGCGTTGTCGAATCCATGATCTCTCATCAATCCCCCTCCCCACCCCCCCTCACTACCTCCTTCCTCTCCCCACAGCACCTGTATATATGTTTGTACAGATTTATTATTGTATTTATTTTACTTGTACATATTTACTATTCTATTTATATTATTTTGTTAATATGTTTTGTTGTCTGTCTCCCGCTTCTAGACTGTGAGCCCATTGTTGCGTAGGGACCGTCTCTATATGTTGACAATTTATACATCCAGCGCTTACTACAGTTCTCTGCACACAATAAGCGCTCAATAAGTACGATTGAATGAATGAATGAATCAATCAATCCATCTTTCCTTCCTTCCATCCGTCCATCTTTTCAACCATTTCCATCCATCCAAAGCACAGGCTTGGGAGTCAGAGGTAGTGGGTTCTAATCCCGGTTTCCCTATTTGTCTGTCATGTGACCCTGGGCAAATCGCTTCACTTCTCTGTGCCTCAGTTATCTCATCTGTAAAATGTAGAGTGAGAGTGTGAGCTACATGTGCGACAGGGACTGTGTCCAGCCTGATTACCTTGCATCTATTCCAGCACTTAGACCACTGCTTGGCACATGATAGGTGCTTAACAAACACGATGAGTATTACGATTATTATTATCAATGGTATTTACTGACCACATTCTGGGCACAAAGCTCTCAGACGAGTTTAAAAGAAATTAACTGCATTATTCCTGATCTCCAGGAGATTATCATTTAATGGGGGAGACAGACAAAGAATGAATTACATAGAGGACGAAGGAGAGAAGGGAAAGATGGGTTCTGACCGTAGAGATATCCACATAAAGAGCTGTCCAAAGAGAATGTCCAGCGTCTGAGGATTTGTCAATGTCTAGGACAGAGGTTGAGAAGACGTATGTGAATGTTAGCCTGATGTGAGCAGGGATTGCCTCTCTTTATTCTGAATGGTGCTCTCCAAGAGCTTAGTACAGTGCTCTGCACACGTTAAGCACTCAATAAATATGATTGAGTGAATAAATGAATGAATGAATGACAAGTGACTGTTTGGTCGACATCATGGCGTAGTGGAATCAATCTGCGCATCAGGCAGAAACTCCTCACCCTGGGCTTCAAGGCTCTCCATCACCTCGCCCCCTCCTACCTCACCTCCTTTCTCTCCTTCTACAGCCCACCCCGCACCCTCCGCTCCTCTGCCGCTAATCTCCTCACCGTACCTCGTTCTCGCCTGTCCCGCCATCGACCCCCGGCCCACGTTCTTCCCCTGGCCTGGAATGCCCTCCCTATGCCCATCCGCCAAGCTAGCTCTCTTCCTCCATTCAAGGCCCTACTGAGAGCTCACCTACTCCAGGAGGCCTTCCCAGACTGAGCCCCTTCCTTCCTCTCCCCCTCGCCCCCCTCTCCATCCCCCCAACTTACCTCTTTCCCTTCCCCACAGCACCTGTATATATGCACATATGTTTGTACATATTTATTACTCTATTTATTTATTTATTTATTTTACTTGTACCTATCTATTCTATTTATTTTATTTTGTTAGTATGTTTGGTTTTGTTCTCTGTCTCCCCCTTTTAGACTGTGAGCCCACTGGTGGGTAGGGACTGTCTCTATATGTTGCCAACTTGTACTTCCCAAGCGCTTAGTACAGTTCTCTGCACACAGTAAACGCTCAATAAATGCGATTGATGATGATGATGATGATGGAATGAGCATCTGGCTGGAAGCCATGATATTTGAAAGGTCTGCCCTGTTCTGCCACTGACCTGCTGTATGACCTTAGTCCAGCCCGTTAACCTCTTTGGGTCTCTCTTTAAAATCGGGGTTCAATATGTGTTTTATCTTTCTCCTACACTCTGAGCCCTTGTGGGTCAGGAAAAGTGTCTGAGCTGATGAGTTTGTTTCTAGTCCAACACTTGGCAGTTTTATGCAAGAATTTATGCAAGTAAATTCTTAATAAATTCAATAATGATAATGTTGATACTACTACTGATAATAACAATAAGTCTATGAATTTTAAGATCACTCTTGGTGATTATGAAACCAGAAAATTGGAGGGTGGTAAAGGAGAAGGGACACAATCATGGAAAGTGTCCCCCACATTTGACTGCCTGTTTACTTGTTTTGATATCTGTCTCCCCCTTCTAGACTGTGACTCCGTTGTGGGCAGGGATTGTCTCTGTTTGATGCTGAATTGTACTTTCCAAGCACTTAATACAGTGCTCTTCACGCAGCAAGTGCTCAATAAGCACGATTGAATGAATGTATTAATTTGACTGATCAAATCCTTTCCTCGAATTCATTCATCCATCCATGCATCCGTCCGGCCATCCATTCGTCCATCTGTCTGTTCACCCTTCTGTCTGTCCATCCATCCATCCATCCAGACACCCATCCATCCATCAGTACGTCCACCCATCCATTCATAATAACAATAATGGTGGTATTTGTTAAGCAGTTACTAAGTGTCAAGCACTGTTCTAAGCGCTGGGGTAGATACAACGTAATTATGTTGTCCATCTGGAGGTTCACAGTCTTAATCCCCATTTTCCAAATGAGGCAACTGAGGCCCAGAAAGTTAAGTGGCTTGCCCAAGGTCACACAGCAGACAAGTGGTGGAGCTGGGATTAGATATCAGGTCCTCTGATTCCCAGGCTATGTGGCTTCTCATGCTGCTTCTCCGTGTTGAGCCCACAAGCCAGCTCGAAGGAGGGTCTTAGAGGGTCTTTAAAGTCATTTCTCATTCTCTCTAGATTTTCAATAAGAAGACGTCAGACAATACAACCTACTAAATGACCGATTGATTGCTGGAGGTCATGAATAAGATGAAACTCAGAAACGCAGTGTGGCCTAATCGATAGAACATGGACCTGGGAGTCAGAATGACCTGCGTTCTAATTTCGGCTCTGCTACCTGTCTCTTGTGTGACCTTGGGCAAGTCTCTTCATTTCTCTGGGCTTCAGGTCCCTCATCTATAAAATGGCGGTTGAGACTGTGATCCCCATGTGGGACACGGACTTGTCTGACCCCATTTGCTTGTATCCACTCCAGTGCTTAGTAGAGTGTCTGGCCCATAATAAACGCTTGTCAAACAGTTTTCCGTTTGTCCTGAATGAAGACAGGATACAGGACGAAATGACCAGGTGAGGTTCTCTTTCTAGACTGCAAGTTGGTTGTGGACAGGGAACGTGTCTGCCAACTCTGTTGTGCTGGACTGTCCCAAGTACTACGTTCAGTGTTCTGCACACAGTAAGTTCTCAATAAATACCACTGATTGACAAGGGCATTATCTTGCGATGCGAGTTTCTCCCTGAATGTTTTTAATCCCTGTCTGAAATCTGGTCCTATCGTGATTCCAACGGGCATCTCGCAGGACATTCCCAACGTCTCTGCGATGAGGGAATTCCTCCTGCGGGGATTCTCGGAGATCCGGGAGCTGCAGCTGGTCCATGCCGTGCTGTTCCTACTGGTCTACCTGGCGGACCAGGCGGGGAATCTCCTCATCGTCTCCATCGCCGCCCTCGACCGGTGCCTCCACACCCTCATGTACTTCCTCCTCAGGAACTGTCCGTTCTCGACCTGTTCTACATCTCCGTCACCGTCCCTCAATCCATCCACACTCCCTGTACGACCGTAAATCCACCTCCCTCCTGGGCTGAGTCACACAAGTTTGCTTGGTGACTTTCTTTGCAGCTGCACAATAGTTTGTCCTCAAGGTGATGTCCTACGTCCGTGACGCTGCCATCTGCCTTCCCATGCGCTTTGAGGTCGTCATGAAAAGAGTGGCCTATGGGAAGATAGCCGCCTCGAGTCGAAGTGGGGGCCTGTTTGGAGTCTTGTTTTCAGCTTCGACCTTCTCCCTGTCCTCCTGTGGGTCCAAAGTCGTCCAGCGTTTTTTATTTGACGTCACTTTCCTAATGAAGAACACGTGTTCTGAGGACCACGTCGCCATCTACGTGAGCATCACCGCCTGGAGAGCGTTAGGCGTCATCTGCTTCATTCTTATCATCATCTCGTGCGTGCGCTTTTTCCCGGCCGTGCTGAGGATGTTGGCCGCTGAGGGCCTGACCAAAGCCATCTCCACCTGCCTGCCTCACCTCGGCCTCATCACTGTCTTTGTCATGATTCATTTCCATGCTTTCTTGAAGCCACCCTTAGCCACCCCTCAGTGCTGGACCTGCTGGTGCCCATGTTCAAAACGGTGGTACCTCCCTCCTTGAACCCCCTCATTTACAGCCTGAGGAACCGGGACATGAAGGCCGCCAGGGGCAGGATCCTAAAGGAACACGTCATCCATCCTCCTCTCTGGGATAAAATGTCTCCTTCCTTGTGCAAATACTCTCACACCACCAATTAACCGAGGTACTACCCTGGGACAGATACACAGCTGTCCTACAGGCTTCACAGAAAACGCTGGACGTTAATAAATTATCAAACTCTGTGAAGGAGGCGGCTAAGACCTACGTAGGACTGACAATCCAGTTCTGGGGAGGCATCATGACCTAAAGGAAGGGGATATTCTGTAGAATGAAAACTCATTGTCGGCAGGGAATGTTTTTAACATCTCTGTTAAATTGAACTCTCTCAAGTGGTTAGTCAGTAAATCCTTTTAGGGGGCAGTTCTAATCCCTGCTCTGCTTCTTGTCTTCTGTGTGACCTTGAGCGAGACACTTAACATCTCCGTGCCTCAGTCACCTCATCTGTAAAAGAGGCAATAATACTGTGAACCCCGTTGGGGACAACCCGATTACCTTGTATCTACCCCAGGGGTTAGAACAGTGCTTGGCACCTAGCAAGTGCTTAACGAATACCATATATTTCTTTACCATGGTCTAAAGGAATCGGAATCCCTCTAAACTGTAAGCTCATTGTGGACAGGGAAGTGTCTACCAACTCTGTTATATTGAACTTTTCCAAGTGCTTAGTAAATTGCTGGGCCCAAAGTAATTGGGTCCAGTTCTGCTAGCCAGTTGTGCTACTAGCTTTCTTTGTAACCTAGGGGCAGTGATTTAACATCCCTAGGATATCTCATCCTCTTACAGTCTGAGCTCCTGTGGGGCAGGAAGTATCTGAACTGATTCCTTTGTTTCTACTCCAGGAAGTGAAATAATTTAGGGACATAACCTCTTAAATATACAGTAATGATATCATTATTAGCAATGTCTATGAAAATATAATGATATGATCTTTAGCATGACTCTGGGGGTGAGACTAAAAGTTGGAAAATGGGAGGTGGTATGGAAGAAGAGAAGAAAGGATGACTGCAGCTCTATCTGCCTTTTAAAATCCATCCTCTCTTGTCAGTCCATCATTCCTTCCTTCCATCCATCCAACTTTCCAACCATTCATCTATCCATCCATCCATCCAGAGCACGGATTTGGGAGTCAGAGGTCACGGGTTATAATCCCGGTTTAACTGCTTGTCTGCCCTGTGATCCTGGGCAAGTCACTTCAATTCTCTGTACCTCAGTTACCTCATTTGTCAAATGTGGATTAAGACTGTGAGCCCCATGTTGGACAGAGACTGTGTCCAACCTGATTACGTTGTATCTATTGCAGAACATAGAATGGTGCTTGGCACATAGTAAGCGGTAGACAAGGATCATAATTGCTACTATTATTATTATCAGTTGTATTTATTCACCACATGCTGAGTGAAAAGTACTGTACTAAGCTCTCAGGAGAGTTGAAAAGAGATATGATTGCATTGTTCCTGCTCTCCAGGAGATTACGGTTTAATAGGTGAGAGAGATGCAGAATGAATTACACAGAGGGGGAAGGAGAGAAGAGAAAGATAAGAAAGTGGATGAATGCTTGATTCAAGAGCACAGTTTATATAGTCAGAATGAACAGCGCTTCAACGGATTTGCAATCAGGACAGGTCAGTGTTGCCTGGTGGATAGAACACCGGCCTGGGATTCAAATGGACATGTGTTCTGATCCTGGTTCCACCATATGTCTGCCGTGTGACATTAGGCAGGGTCGCTTAACTTCTCCGTGCCGCAGGTTCCTCATCTGTAAAATGGGGATTGAGATGTGAGCCCCACGGGGGACATGGACTCTGTCCAATCTGATTAGCTTGTAACTAATTCAGTACTCTTTATAGTGCCTGATTTATAGTAAGCTTTTCACAAAGACAAGAAGATAAAGTTACAGTTGGCTTTTTGACTGAACAATTGAGAGTCTCGGGTTGTGAATTAGAAAAAGGTGAAACCATTCACAGTGACCAAAGACTGTCAGTGAAAACAAGAACCTCTGGGATGCAGATGCCGCTGTTTCCATGGGAACCCCAAGAGCCGGCACCATCACTGATGTTGCAGGAACTGGGCGCTTGCCTCCCAGGAGCCTCACGAGCCACGTGACCAGAGGGTGCTTGGCTTATCCAGGCCCCGAGGTCCCACGTCAGGGCCCCAAGCCATTTTCCAGGAACTCTACTCGGAACAGCTCCTGCTTTCTCTACAGGGACGAGGGCCTCTCTGGAGAGCTTTTTGGGGTCTGAGGGAGAGCGGAGATGGATCAGGAACTCCTCTCTTTTCCTTCCGGGCTTACTGAACCCAGGAATCTGAGGGGAAAGAGGGGACCAGCCCAGCGCTGCAGAGGTCAGCGAGCCCCAGCCCAACTCTCCACGGGTCAGAATGACCGGGGATGAGTGGGAGGAGGGGGCAGAGGAGGGACGAGAATGAGGATGGAAGAGATGGAGCAAATCCGCTGCCTACGTTGGGGTTGGAACAAAGGCCGTGGCCCCCAGCGAGGCAGGGTTGCTAGCAGGAGGGGACGTATTTTCCAGTTCAATAACACCCAACCATCGCACACCTCTCCTCCTTCCTCCTCAAACCTCGCTATTATGCAAACCACCCGCCGGGCTACGGTGTTCCAGCACAGTGTCAGTACTACAGTCACTTTGGCCTACAGTGAGTTCCAGAATCCCTTGCAGAGTGTAAATGACAGGCAGGGCTAAGAAAGCGGCACCAGCTTTGGACAGCTACTGGCACTATCAGCACTAAAAGTTCTTCCCAAATGTTGGGAGAAGACAAGTGGTGGGAAAGGTTGGAATCGGTGCCCTCAAGAACTTTCCAGTCTACAGGCCTAGGTTGGCACAATATACTTTACTATCAGTCAATCAATCTAATATAATATTAAATGAATACTCACTGTGTGCCCTAAGCCATTGGGAGAGAAATAATAATAATAATAATAATAACAATAATAATAATAATAGTAGTGGTACTTGTTATGCTCTTACTATGCCACAAGCACTGTCCTTAGCACTGGGGTAGATACATGTTAAGCGGGTTGGATACAGTCCTTATTCCACATGGGGCTTACAGTCTTAACCCCAATTTTACAGATGAGGCAACTGAGGCTCAGAGAAATTAAATGATTTGCCTATGGTCACACAGCAAAAATGAGGCTGAGCTGGAATTAAAACGCAGGTCATTCTGACTCCTCATGACTCCAAAGCCCGTGCTCTATCCACTTTAGAACACCATAACAGACACATTCCCTAACCCGAAAAGAACGTAATGATGAATATGTAATTACTATGTGCCATTTTTACAGATGAGGAAACTGAGGCCGAGAAGTGAAACGACTTGCCCAAGGTCCCACAGCATCAAATGGACAGAGGCAGGATTAGAACCAAAGTCCTCTGACTCCCACTAAGCTGTGTTAGGGAGAGTACAGTAGAACAGAGCTGGTAGATGTGTATGCTGCCTACAAGGAGCTCACAGTCAAGAAGACAACTCCTGGGCCCATGCTTTGTCCACTAAATGAGGAGGTACATGAGTTGATTCACGCTTGAATTAGGTTAAGTGGGTTTAGAGGGCTGGGAAATCAATCGGGGTAGCTGGTTGAAGAAGGAGAGATTTTAGTAGTGCTCAGAAGTCAGAAAGAACTGTGCTTTCTCTGATTTTAAGTCCATAAGAGAGGGAGTTCCAGGCTAGGATGGAATTGGGAGAGTCGATCGTGAGTAACAACTAGAAAATTGCTTTGAGAGGTGAGAAGACAAATTGAACGATGAAAACGGGGTCAAGTGTAGTCATAGGGTGGAAAGCCTTCGATCCCATTGCAAGTTTTTGTTACTCGTGAAAAGACTCAGCTTGTCATGAGAGGAGGTTGAGGAGAAGTGAAATGTAGACTGAGCTATACTTTAGGAAAGGACAAGATGAACGATGAGGTATGCTTGTGTTTGTATACAAGTGTGAATGCAGATATGTGAGCGATTGGATTCAGTTTGGATTATACGTGGTTCATTTTTGTTGTTGTTTGCATGTTTTATGGTATCGTTAAGTGCTTATTATATGCCAGGTACTGCACTAAGCACTGGGGTAGTTACAAGCTAATCAGGTTGGACGCTGTTTATGTCCCATAAGGTGCCCACAGTTGTAATTCCCATTTGTCAGGTGAGGTAACCGAGACAGAGAGAAGGTAAGTGACTAGCTCCAGGTCACACAGTAGACAAGGATAGGAGAAAGGATTAAAATCCAAGTCCTTCCTTCTACCAAGCCCATTCTCCCTCCACTAAATGGACGAATTTCTATGCAAGGGCACTTCTTGTTTAATTCTAAAACCTCCAAAGAAATTCACAATAGTAATGTACATGTGTTCATTAATGTTCAGTAATGTTCTCAGACCTCTGCTATCTACTAGTTATTTTAGTTTCGGTCTCCTGAACCAAAAATAATTATCTTGATATTTATTAAGTGCTTCCTATGTGCCAAGGAAATTATAAAGTGCTGGGGGACATTCAGGGTAATCTGGTTGAACACAGTCCGTGTCCCACGAGGTATTTACAGACTAAGTAGAAGGGAAAACAGGTACCAAATCCTCACTTTACTATTGGGAAAACAGGGGTAGAGAAATTAAATCACTTTCCTCACTTTCCCATGGCTATGCAGACGACAGGTGGTAGCACTGGGATTAGAAGCCAGGTCCTCTGACTTCCAGGCGTATGTTCTTCCTAACAGTGTACCCTGATTCTACACGGTTAGAAGCTTGGTGCCTCCAATAGTTTGGAAGCTCCTCGGGGAAAGTAATCATATCTACTATTACCGTGTCCTCGATAGTTATTTAATAAATAGAATCGATTGGCTTAGTCCTATTCCTTCACATCCAGCATCAACGTCTCTAAATTGAGGTCTTCCCTCTTTTTGTGTAGGGAGTTGACATAATTCCCCAGAAATGTTCATTCATTCTTTTATTCAATCGTATTTACTGAGCGCTTACTGTGTGCAGAGCATTGTACTAAGCGCTTGTGAAGTACAATTTGGCAACATATAGAGACGGTCCCTACCCAACAGTGTGCTCACAGTCTAGAAGGGGGAGACAGAGAACAAAACAAAACATATTAACAAATTAAAATAAATAGAATAAATATGTACAAATAAAATAAATGGAGTAATAAATACGTGCAAACATATATACATATATACAGGTGCCGTGGGGAGGGGAAGGAGGTAAGGCCGGGGAGAGGGGGAGGGGGAGGAGGGGGAGAGGAAGGAGGGGGCTCAGTCTGGGAAGGCCTCCTGGAGGAGGTGAGCTCTCAGTAGGGTTTTGAAGGGAGGGAGAGAGCTAGCTTGGCGGATGTGGGGAGGGAGGGCATTCCAGGCCAGGGGAAGAACATGGGCCGGGGGCCGACGGCTGAGGGGGGAGAGAACGAGGCACGGAGAGGAGATTAGCGGTAGCAGAGCGGAGGGTGCGGGCTCGCATGTAGAAGGAGTGAAGGGAGGTGAGGTAGGAGGGGTCGAGGTGATAGAGAGCCTTGAAGCCGAGGGTGAGGAGTTTCTGCTGGATGTGTAGGTTGATTGCTAGCCACTGGAGATTTTTGAGGAGGGGAGTAACATGCCCAGAGCGTTTCTGGACAAAGACGATCCGGGCAGCGGCATGAAGTGTGGATTGAAGTGGGGAGAGACAGGAGGATGGGAGATCAGAGAAGAGGATAATGCAGTAATCCAGACGGGACAGGATGAGAGCCTGAACTTGAAATTGACATTGAATGACCAGGGTAGCGGTTTGGATGGAGAGGAAAGGGCGGATCTTGGCAATGTTGCGGAGCTGAGATCGGCAGGTTTTGGTGACGGCTTGGATGTGAGGGGTGAACGAGAGAGCGGAGTCGAGAATGACACTAAGGTTGCGGGCTTGTGAGAGGGGAAGGGTGGTAGTGCCGTCAACAGTGATGGGAAAGTCAGGGAGAGGGCAGGGTTTGGGAGGGAAGAAAAGGAGTTCAGTCCTGGACATGTTGAGTTTTAGATGGCGGGCAGACATCCAGATGGAGATGTCCTGAAGGCAGGAGGAGATGTGAGACTTGAGGGAGGGAGAGAGAGCAGGGGCAGAGATGTTTGGGTGTCATCAGTGTAGCGATGATAGTTGAAGCCGTGAGAGTGAATGAGTTCACCAAGGGAGTGAGTGTAGATCGAGAACAGGAGACCAAGAACTGACCCTTGAGGAACCCCTACAGGAAGGGGGTGGGAGGGGGAGGAGGAGCCCGCAAAAGATACTGAGAATGAAAGGCCGGAGAGATAAGAGGAGAACCAGGAGAGGACAGAGTCTGTGAAGCCACGCCAGGGCCCGTGGCCATGCCTGGCCCTGTCAGGAGGAGAGGGAGAATGGCATGGCGGCGCGAGGCAGAAAGACCTCTGGTTGTAGTAGTGTGATGTTCGTTCTATCCAGCCATCATTGCTGCCTAAACAACTATTACTCCTTTAATGCCCCGCGACAGGGCCTGCGACCATGACTGGCCCTGTCGCATACAGAGTGAGAGGCATAGCCTCTTGGGGCACAAAAACCTCGGGGAATTGGAGTGTGATGTTCGTTATTGACACCTTTCATCTCCATATACAGAACCACCACTCCCGTTCGCCCTGCGGGGAACCATGGCAATGTCCCAGTCGCGGGGAGTGGGACAGTGGCGTGTCGGATCGGGGCACAGAGATTTCTGGGAGTTGCAGTGTGATGCTCATTGTATAGAGTGTTTACATCTCTGTTCGGAACTACCACTCCCGTAATGCCCCACGGGGGAGAATCGGCCATGTCAGACCCTCTCGGAAGGAGATGGAGAGTGGCATGGCAGCTCGGGGCACAAAGGCTTCTAGGAGTTGAAGTGTGATGCTCAATTGGACAGTGTTCATTTTCATCTAACAAACAACCACTCTACGTATGTCCTGAGGCCCTGCTTGCCCTGTCGCGAGGTTAGTGAGAGTAGCATAGCGGTTCGGGGCACAAGGACCTCTGTGAGTTGAATTGTGATGCTCATTCTAGACAGAGTTCACCACCGCCTACCAAACAAGCACTCCCGTCATGCCACACGGCCATTTTGCCAAGTACAGAAGGCACGGGAAGCAGATGTTAAGGCCTCTTCCCATTCATATTTATAAGACTTATGTTACTTTTCAAGTACCCGTTTACCACCCCCCTCGAGGTATAGCATAGAGAACACGGAGACCTCAATCTCACTCTAGATCAAGCTCCTTTAGTTTTATTCCCTACCGAAATAGTTTACCACTCAACCAAGTGTCAAGGCCCTGAGTAGCTCCAAATACTGTGTTGGGGCATCTTATCCGGCCTGGGTTATATCACATCCCTGATCTCTGACTTTGTTCTGACGACTTGAAACCTGTCCACATGTTTTGTTTTGTTGTCCGTCTCCCTCTTCTAGACTGTGAGCCCGATGGCGGGTAGGGACCACCTCTGTATGTTGCCGACTTGTGCTTCCCAAGTACAGTGCTCTGCACACAGTAAGCGCTCAATAAATACAATTGAATGAATGAATGAATGAATGAATGAATGAGTCCCTGCATTTGAATAACCCCGCTTTGCGCTATCAAATGAATATGGCCTTTTCTCTCCCGAAGATGCTCTCACAAAAGAGAACCCCCATTAGTTCCAGGCCTATACATAAGATTCCTATGTAGTCTAGCCTGTTCACCGACACAGACATTCAAGATCTGTCATGAGGTGAGGAAGAGTGGCTTGGCAGCTCTTGAGACAAAGAGATCTGAGAGTTATATTCTTACTTCTGTTATGAACAGAGATTACCTCCGCCCAACCAACTAACCCTCCCGTCATGCCCCAGGGATAGGCCCGCAGACATGTCTGGTCCTCTAATGAAGTGAGAGAGATTGGCACAGAGGCTTGGGACACAAAGAGTCTGGGGCTTGTAGTGTGATGCTCATTCTAGACAGCCTTTATCTCCGTCTTCTGAACTGCCACTCCCATCATGCCCCATGATATCGTCTCAGCCATGCCAGGCCCTTTCCTGAAGAGAAGGAGAGTGGCATGGAGACGGCGCACAAAGCCTTCTGGGATTTGTAGTGTGATGCTAATCTAGACAGCGTTCGCCTAGGCCAATCCAACTATCCTTCCTGTGATGCCCCGTGTCAGGGCCCATGGCCATGCCTGGCCCTGACGGGAAGAGTGGGAGAGTTGCCTGGCGGCTCGAGGTACAAAGACCTACAACTCCCGTCATGCCCCGCGTGTCAGCCTCGGCCATGTCAGGCCATCTAGTATGTAGAGGGAAAGTTTCATGGCAGCGCGAGGAACAAAGACTTGTAGGAATTTTAGTGTGTTGTTCGTTCTAATCAGAGTTCACCACCGCTTACGAAACTACCTCTCCCGTCAAGCACCACGGGAGAGCCGCGGACATTTTGAAGAGCGATGAAAGCACGGGAGGTGGATGTTCAGGGCTCTTTCCCATTTCTAATGATAATAATTATTTTCTATGCTATGTACCTGTTACCTGTCCCCATATGGTGTCGCATAGAGAACACGGAGACACTAACCTTGCTTCAAATCAGGCTGTTTTGATCCTATTTCCCCTGAAATATTTTACCACACAACCAAGTGTCAAGACACTGAGTGGCTCAACTTATTGTGTTTGGGCATCTTACCCAGGCTGGATTATAACACTTTCCTGCATTTGAATAATCCCGCTATACACTCCCAGATGTAGAAGTCCTTGTCTATCCTGAAGATGCTCCTACAGGCGCGAGACCTCTTTAGTCTCCTCCCTATGCTACGTAGTCGACTTCTGTCACCAACACATACATTGAAGACCTGTCGTGAAGAGAGAGAGAGTGGTATGGAGACTCGGGGCACAAAGAATTCTGAGAGTTGTAGTATGATGCTCTTTCTAGTCCCCGTTCACCTCCGCCTAGAGAACTATCCCACCCAGTAAGCCCGGCGAGGTTGCCACGGCCATGGTGGCCTAGTCGCGAGGAGTGGGAGAGTGTTGTGGCGGCTCAGGGCACAAAGATTTCCAGAAGTGATGATGTGATGATGATGTGTGATGTTTTTCTACCCAATACCACTCACATCATTAACTGCCAGGGAGCCTCAGCCAAACGATTGAATGAATGAAGGAAGGAATAAATGAATGAAGTGTCGGGGCCCCAGTTTTCCTATCTCCAAAAGGGAAGGTGAAGACTGTGACGCTAATGTGGGACAGGAGTGCATCCAAACAGAATAGCTTAAACCTACCCCAGTGTCGAGGACAGGACCTGGCACAGAGCAAGCGCTTGTGAAGAAATACTAGTAGAAGAAAAAACAAAGAGACCAATAAAAAAGCAGGCCCCGGAACAGAGTTCAAATTGGAAGAGTAGAAAGACTGTTTTGGAAATGTGTAGTTGGTCGTATCTGAAGGCCCTAGTACGTATGGTTCCTGGCCTAAGGAACTGGGCAATGTAGACGGGAGGAGGGACAAAAATATATTGTCCCAATAGGAGGATGTCACCGAGAATGACGAAGTACAGAAGGACAGAAGCATCGGTTGAGCGTCCAAAGTGACCATAGGAGGGCAACTGTCCCGATTCATCTGGCTCCGCGTGCCTCCTTTTGATTCACAGAGCCCCGCCGCCATCGAAACCACGTCGCACCACCTTCAAGAAGTAGCGAAGCGAGTTGGAGAAGACACGGTGTTGGGATGTGGCAGACCTGGGACCAAGTCATGGTTGGGACATTGTTGTGCTGTGTGACCATGGCCAAGACACTTTGGAAACTGCGTACCTCAACTTCCACATCACTAAGCCTTAGGATGAACTACGTGGTAACACTCTTCCAGAGGCTGCGAACGCCGATCTGAGGCACAGGCTGCCTCTGCTGTGGTCGGACGATCCAAACACCCGCGATTGGCCAAAAGGAATCGCTGAACCAACAGCACTGTGAGAAATCGGATGCAACAGAGGACTGCCCAGCCACCCACCCAAACAGGAGGGAGCGTGGAGTGGCGGATCGGGGCACAAAGACTTCTGGGAGTCGTAGTCTGACGCTCGCTCTTGACTGGCCTTCTCCTTTACTACCAGTCCCATCGTGCACTGCGACGGGATCCAAGACCATAGGCCAGAGCGTGGAAAGTGCAGGTGGCGGTTGTTTAGAACGTTTTCTGATTGAGGTTGATAGTAATTATGGTATTTTTAAGTACTTGCTACCACTCCTTGCGAGGTGTAGCTCAGCGAAATCTGAGACCCAAAACTCGTTCCAAATCGGGCCCCTTTCATCACTTTCGCTCTCGGGACAGCTTACCACACTACTGACTGTGAGGTCATTGTGCGGCCCCATTTATTGATTGCCGGGACCTTTAACCGGGAAGGGTTTTTACACGTCCTTTCATTGGCTTTAGCCTGCTCCCCGCTGTTCCAGGCAGTTACCCTTGGCCCTCCCCAAGATGCTCCCACGGGAGCGAACACTCATTTGTCCCCCGCGCTCTTCGTCGGATCCCCATGGACAGAAGCCCAGGCACAGACCTAGTCTAAACAGACCCTGTCGGGAGGGTTCTTCTGAGGCTTGAGGCCCAAAGACCTCTGGGACCCATAGTCTGATATTCGCTGTGGACAGCAATCGCCTCTGCCTACCGATCTACCATTACCTTCGTGACCCAAGGCCTGCCTCGTGGAGACTGGAGGGCTCGCAGAAGGTGCGGGAAGCCGATATTCATCCTGGCAAAGGGCAGCGTTGTGCAGCGCTGCGGCCTCGCTTTGCACCTCCCCGTAATCAATAACATCTGCTTCCCACGCCTTCCAAGCTCCATAAAATGGCCGCTGCTCTGCCGCGGGGCGTTAAAGGAGTGGTAGTTTGCTAGGCGGAGGGGAACACTTTCTAGAACGAGCATCACAATACAACTCTCAGAAGTGTTTGCTCCATCAACCGCCTCCCCAACTTTCCCTCTCCTCGCAAAAGAGTCTGATTGGCTTGTGTCATTTACTGGGCTCGAAGACATGGGAACCCTGTATGTAGGGCAGGGACTAATGGGCGTTCATTCTTTTGGGAGCATCTTCAGGACCGATAATTGAATCTGCATATCCCAGCTGCTATAACCCGGGACATGCTATAACCCGGCCCGAGAAAGCGGCTGGAACACAGTATACGGAGCTACTTAATGCCTTGACACTTGATGGTGTCTTTAACTCCCTCGGGAGGGAAAGGGATTAAAGGTGCCTGATTTCGAGAGAGTTTCGGTTCCCAGTGTTCTCTATGGGACACGTCAAGGGGAGAGGCAGCAGGTATTTAACAAACACCATAATTACTATCATTACGAATGGGAAAAAGGCAATGACCTCCTCATCCCACTACGTTCACCCTGCTAAAAAGGCTATGCGCCCCATAGCTAGGCATGACGGGAGTCGTAGGTCGGTAGGCAGAGGTGAACGCTGTCAGGAATGGTCATCTTTGTGCCCCGAGCTGCAGTGCCATTTTCCCTCACTTCACGAAAGGGCCTTATTAGTTGCGTCGGTGACTGGCGTCAATTACACAGCTGCCCTACGGATGGGGGGGGGGGGACTAATGAGGCTTCGGTCTTCTGGGAGTATCTTCGTGAGAGACAAGGTCATCTGCATTAGACAGCTTGAAGCGGGCTTATTCAAATGCAAGGATGTGTTATAACCCCGCCCAGGTAAGAAGCCCCAACACAGCATTTGGAGCCGCTCAGTGCCTTGACACTTGCCTGTGTTGTAAACTCTCCCGGAATGGACTGGGATTAAACAAGCCTGATTCTGAGCGACTTTGGGGTCTACTTGTTCTCTATGAGGCACCTCACGGGGATTGGTAACAGGTACTTACCAAATACCATAATTACGAACATTTTGATAGGGAAAATGGCCTGAGCGTTCCCAACCCGCGCTTTCCACGCTCCATAAATGGCCACCGCTCCCCGCAAAGCATGACGGGAGTTGTAGTTTAGTTGGTGTAGATGAACGCTCTCTAGAATGAGCATCACACTATAACCCCCAAAGATCACTGGGTCCCGAGCCGCCATGCCTCTCTCCCTGTCCTCACGACAAGGACAGACATGACCACGGGCCCTACCCATGGCATTACAGATGTGGGAGTTCGGTAGGCAGACGTGAACGCTGTCTAGAACGAGTATCACACTAAAACTCCCAGAAGACTTTGTGCACCGAACCGCCTTGCCACTCTCCCCCACTCCATGACAGGGACAGACCTGTCCGCTGTCCCCGCCACGGGGCAGAATGAGATTGCTAGGTCCGTAGCTGGAGGTGAACGCTGTCTACAAAGAGCACCACACTACCACTCCCAGAAGTCTTTGTCCCATCAACCGCCTAGCCACTCTACCTCTCCTCGCGACAAATACGGATTGGTTTATGTCATTGACTGGGCTCGACTACAACGGGACCCTACGGATAGGGCGGGGGCTAATGCTGTTTCGCTCTTGTGGGAGCATCTTCATGACCGACAATTTGATTTTTATGTCCTAGTTCTGAGCAGGCTTATTCAAACGTAAGTACTTGTTAACATCCTTCCCAGGTAAGCGGCCCGAAAACAGTTTGTAGAGCCTCTCAAAGCCTTTACATTTGGTGTTTTAAACTCTCTCTCAGGAGCGATAAAAAATAAAGGTGCTAGATTTTGAGCAGGTTTGGATTTTCAGTGTTGACTATGAGACTCCTCAAGGGAGGCGGTAGCAGGTACTTAACAAACACCATAATTAATATCATTATGAAAGGGAAAACGATCATATCACTCTCCACATGACAAGCTCCACAAAGCCGCCGCTGGGTATAACCGGAGTTGTATCAAGAAGGAGCATCACACTACAACTCCCAGAAGTCTTTGTGCCCCGAGCTGCAGCACAATTTTCCCTCCCTTCGCGACAGGGCCTGATTGGTCGTATCGATGACTGGGCTCAGATACATAGGTACCCTACAGATAGGGCGGGGAATACTGAGGGTTCGGTCTTTTTGGAACATCTTCGTGAGAGACAAGGCCATCCGCATTTGACATTTTGGAGCGGGCTTATTTAAACGCAAGGATGTGTTATATCCCATCCGGGTTAGAAGCTCGAACCGCTTGGAACCGCTCATTGCGTTGACACTTGGCGTGTGTTAAATTCTCCCGAGAGAATGGGATTAAAGGTGCCTGATTATCATCAAATTCATGTCTCCATGTTCTCTATGTGGCACCTCATGGGAAGTGGTAACAGGTACCTAATAAATACCATAATTACGATCATTATGAATGGGAAAACGCCCAGAACGTTCCCCACTCGCGCTTTCCACGCTCCATAAATGGCCACGTCTCCCGGCGTAGCGTGATGGGAGTGGTAGTTCAGTTGATGGAGATAAACGCTCTCTAGAATGAATATCACAACAAAACCCCTAGAAGTCTTTGTGTCTCGAGCCGCCATGCTACTGTCCCTCTCCTCGCGACAGAGACTGACAGGTCCCGAACTAACACCTCCGCGCGGTCCTGGCACTAGTTTCCTGCCGGTTAGTGGCCTTCCCCCTCCGCCGGGACATGGCCCTCCTCCTCTGCCTAGTCTTGGCCCTCCTTCACTACCCGGTTCTGGCCCTCCTCCTCCAAACGGTCATAGCCCTTCTCCTCCAAGCAGTCCTGACCCTACTCTTCCAACGGGTCCTGGACCCACTCCACTGCCCAGTCCTGGCCCTCCTCCTCTGCCTGCTCCTTGTCCTCCTCTTCCACCCTGTCCTGGTGCTTCTCCTCTACCCGGTCCTGGCCCTTCTCCTCTGCCCATTTTTGGCCCTCCACCTCCGCCCAGTCCCGGTGCTCCTCCTCCTCCCTGCCCTGGTCCTCTTCGGCCTCCTCCAGGTCCTCCTCTTCCATCTGTCTTGGCCCTCCTCCTCCTCCCTGTCCCGATCCTTCTCTTCTGCATCCTCCTGGCCCTCCTCTTTTGCCCGGTTCTCGTTCCCCTCCAGCAACCGGTCCAAGACTTTCTCCTCTACCCAGTCCTCTCTGCTCCTTCGTCCCGTCCTGTCCCTCCTCATGTCTGGTCCTCGCCCGCCTCCTCCGCTAGGATCTGGCTTACCTCCTCCTCACATTCCTAGCCCTCCTCCTCCGTCCTGTCCTGGTTCTAGTCCTTTGCCCTGTTCTGGCCCTCCTCCTCCGCCCAATCCTGGCCCTACTACTCCAGCCGGTCCTGACCCTCTTTCTAGGCCCAGTCCTGACCCTTCTCCGTCCGGTCCTGACCCTCCTCCTATGTCTGGTCCTCGGCTTCCTCTTTCTCCTTGTTCTAGCCCACCTCATCTACCCGGTTTTGGCAATCCTCTTCTCCACCTGATCCTGGCCCTACTCCTCCAACAGCTCCCGTACCCACCCCACAGCTCTGTCTTGGTCCTTCACCTCTGCCCCCTCCTCGTCCTCCTGTTCACCCGTTCCCGGTTCTTTTTCTGGTCCAGCTCCTATGTCTCGTACTGACCCTTCTTCTCCACCCAGCCTTGGCCGTACTCCTCCAACAGGTCCTATACCAATTCCTCAGCCCGGTCCTGGTCTTTCTCCTCTGCCTCCTCCTGATCCTCCTCCTCTGCCCGGTACCGACCCCGTCCTCCTCTTTGTCCTGTCCCTACACCTCTGTGGGGACCTGGCCCTTCTCCCCCAACCATTCTTTATTCTACTCCTCCACCAAATGCTGGACGTACTTCTCCGCACCGTCCTGGCACTAGTCGTCTGGCCGGCAGTGGCCCTCCTCTTCTTCCCTGTCCTCATCTTTCTCCTGGGCCTCCTCCTAGCCCTCCTCCTCTACCTGATCCTGGCCCTTTATCGTTGCCTGGGCCTAGCTCTTTTTCTCCTCCCAGTCCTGTCTCTACTCCTTCAACAGGTCCTAGACCCACTCCACAGCTCAGCCTCGGTCCTTCTCTTCTGCCTGTTCCTGGTGCTCCTCTTCCACGTCCTGGCCCCGATTCTCCGTCCGGTTCTGGCCTTCCTTCTATGTCTGCTCCTGGCACTCATTCTGAACCCACTTCTGGCCCTCTTCCTCTATTCGGTCCTGACCCTCCTCCTCTACCCGGTCCTGGCCCTCCTCCTCCAACCGGTCATGGCCCTCCTCCTCCACCCATTCTTTGCCCTCCTCCTCTACTTGGTCTTGGCTCTACTAATCCTACCTGTTCAGGCCCTTCTCTTCTGTCTTCTCCTGGCCTTCGTCTTCTGCCCGGTCCTGGCACTCCTTCTTCAACCACTCCATGTCCTCCTCCTCTATCCGGGCCTGTCCCTCCTCCTCCACCCTGTTCTGGTCGTCCTCCTTTTCTTCCAGGTCCTGGCCCTCTTCCTCTACCCGGTACTATCCCACCTCTTTCTCCCTTTCCTGGTCCTGTCCTCTGCCTCGAACTGGGCCTCCTCCTCCGACCGGTCCTGGCCCTCCTTCTCTGACATTTATGGCCCTCCTCCTCCATCGTTTCTTAGCCCTCCTCCTTCTCCTCCTTCTCCATCCGTTGGTTGTTCTCCTCCTCCACCCGGTCATTGCCCGCTTCCTCGAACTCTTCCTGGCCCTACTCTTCCACCCGTTCCTAACCCACCTCCTCCACCGGGTCCTGGCCCTACTCTTCTACCCAATCCTGACCCCACTCCTCGAACAAGTCATGGGCCCTCCTCCTCTTCCCGGTCGTGGCTCTCATCCTCCTTGTCCTCGTACATCTCCTATGTCTGCTCCTAGCCCTCCTCCTCTACCTATTCCTGGCCATTCTTCTCTACCCGGTCCTGGCCCTATTTCTCTAACAGGTCGTTGACCCGCTCCACAGCCTCGTCCCGGTCCTTCTCCTCTGCCTGTTCCTGGTCTTCCTCTTCCACCTAGTCCTGTTGCATTTCTTCTTCCCTGTCCTAGCCCTGATCCTCTACCCAGTCCTGGCCCTCTTTCTCTACCCAGCCCTGGCCCTACTCCTCCAACAGGCCCTGGTCCAACTCCTCAGCCCGGTCCTGGCCCTCCTCCCCCTCCCTGTCTTGGCCCCCTTCCTCCTACTAATACTGACCCTCCTACTCTGCTGGGACCTGGCCCTTCTCTTCCACTCAATCTTTGCGCTACTCCTCCACCAAGTCCTGAACTTAGTCCTCTGTGTGGTTCTGGCACTACTCCTCTGCCCTATCCTGGCACTAGCCATCTGGCCGGCAGTGACCCTCCTCCTCTATCCTGTTTGTCCTTCCTCCTCCAACTTGTCCTGGCCCTCCTCCTCTACCGAGTCATGGCCCTCCTCCTTTGTCCTGTCATGGCCTCCTTCCTCTTTCCTGTCCTGGTCTTTCTCCTATGCCTGCTCCTGGTCCTTCTCTTCGGCCCGGTTCTTGTCCTCCTCCTCCATCTTGTCCTGGCCCTACTCCTCTACCCGGTCCTAGCTCTCCTCCGCCTCCGGGTACTGGCCCTCCTTCTCCACCCAGTTCAGGCTTCCCTCCTTTACTCGATTTTGGCCCTCCACCTCAAGCCATTTTGGCCCACCTCTTCCGCCCAGTCCTAGCCCTCCTCCTCTACCCATTTCTGGCCCTCCTCTTCTGCCCGATCGTGGCCCTCTTCCTCCATGTAGTCCTGGCCCTCCTCCTCCGAATGGCCCTGGTCCCACTCCTCAATCAGGTCCTGGTCTTCCTCCTCTGCCACCTCCTGGTCCTCCTCTTCGGCCCGGTTCTGGTCCTCATTTACTTCGTCCTAGCCCTCCTCCTCCATCCTGTCCTGTACCTACTCCTCTACCCGGTCCTGGCCCTCCTCCTCCACCGGGTCCTGTCCCTCCTTTCCAGCCCAGTCCTGGGTCTCCTCCTATGTCCTGTCCTGCCTTTCCTTCTCTTCCCGGTCCTGTCCCTGCCCTGGTCCTCTTCCTATGTCTGTTCCTGGTCCTCCTCCTCCGCCCGGTCCTGGTCCTTCACCCCCTTCCCCTCCCGTTCGTTTCCATCTTCCTGTACCCTGTCGTGGCCCTCCTTCTCCACTCGGTCCTGGCCTTCCTTCTCTGCCCAGTCCTGGCACCCCTCATTTTCCTGATCCTGGCCCTCCTCCTCCGCCCGGGGTTGGCTCTCCTCCAGTGCACGGTCCTGTCCCTCCTCCTCTTCCCGATGCTGGCTCTCTTCTCCTAACTGGTGCAGGTCCTCCTCCTTCTCCCTTTCCTGGTCGTTCTCCTCCGCCCAGTCCTCATCCTTCTCCTCCTCCCTGTCCTAGCCCTTCTCCTCTACCCGGTGCTGGCCCTCCTCCTCCAACTGGTCATGGCATTCCTCCTCTGTCCGGTTCTGGTCATCTTCCTCCTGCCTGCATTGGTCCTTCTCTTGATTCTGCTTCTGTTTCTCCTCCTCTTCCCGAGCTTGTCCCTCCTCCTCCTCCCTCTCCTGATCCTTCTCCTCTGCTTCCTCTGGGTCCTTTTCTTCCGTCCAGTCCTGGCCCTCCTCCTCTGACCGGTCTACCCATCTCCCCTACCTCGTCATGGGCCTCCTCCTCTACCTGGACCTGGCTCTCCTCTTAAATCCTGCCCTGGCCTTACTCCTCTACCCGGTTCTAGTTCTCCTCCTTCACCTGGTCCTGGCCCTCCTCCTCTACCCGTTCCTGGCCGCCCTCCTCCACCCAGTTTTGGCCCTACTCCTCTACCCGGTTCTTGTCCTCCTCCTCTGCCCTGTCCTGGCCCTCTTCCTCTACCTGGTCCTTGTCCTGCTCCTCTTCCCTGTCCTGGTCCTTCTTCTCCACCGGGTCCTGGTCCTCCTCCTCCATCCTCTCATGGGCTTACTCCTCCCCCTTAACCTGGCACTGCTTGGCTGCCTGTTCCTGGCCCTCGTCATCTGCCTGGTCTTCTGGGATGACTTCCAACAAAGTCCCACAAAGACTTCTGATTATTGTATTGTGGTGCTCGTACTAGACAATGGTCATCTCCGCCTAACGAACAGCCACTTCCATCATGCCCCGTTGAGGTGTCTGGCCCTGTCTGGAGGTGAGGGAAAGTGGTATGGCGGATCGGTGGGAGTTGTAGTATGATACCCCTTCTAGACATCGTTCACCTTCTCCTACTGAACTACCACTCCCATCATTCCGCGCGGGGGAGAACAGGCCATTTACAATAGCTCATAAGGCAGAGGAGGAGGATGTTCAGGGCGTTTTCCCATTCATGATGATAGTAATTATGGTATTTGCTAAGTACCTGAAACCACTCTTCGGGAGGTATGCCATAGATAACATAGAGAATGACTGTAGTGTGATCCTCCTTTTAGACAGCGTTCACCTCAGCCTACCGACCTACATCGCCCAGCATGTCCTGCAGCGGGGCCCGCCACAAGGCAGGCCTTCTATCACGTAGAGGGAGGGTGTCAGGGTAACTCGAGGCACAAAGACTTCTGGGAGTTGTAGTGTGATGCTCATTTTAGGCAGTATTTACCTCCGCCCACCCACTTACCACTCCTGCCATGCACCGCGGTGGAGCGGCGGCAATTTAGAGGAGCACGGAAGGCGCGGGAGGTGGGTGTACAGGGCGTTTTCCCATTCGTAATAATAGAAATTATGTTATTTGCTAAGTACCTGTTACCACTCCCCATGAGGTGTCGCATATCAATCAATCGTATTTATTGAGCGCATACTATGTGCAGAGCACTATACTAAGCGCTTGGGAAGTACAAATTGGCAACACATAGAGACAGTCCCTACCCAACAGTGGGCTCACAGTCTAAAAGGGGGAGACAGAGAACAGAACCAAACATACCAACAAAATAAAATAAATAGGATAGAAATGTACAAGTAAAATAAATAAATAAATAAATAAATAGAGTAATAAATATGTACAACCATATATACATATATACAGGTGCTGTGGGGAAGGGAAGGAGGTAAGATGGGGGGATGGAGGGGGGACGAGGGGGAGAGGAAGGAAGGGGCTCAGTCTGGGAAGGCCTCCTGGAGGAGGTGAGCTCTCAGCAGGGCCTTGAAGGGAGGAAGAGAGCTAGCTTGGCGGAGGGGCAGAGGGAGGGCATTCCAGGCCCGGGGGATGACGTGGGCCGGGGGTCGACGGCGGGACAGGTGAGAACGAGGTACAGTGAGGAGATTAGCGGTGGAGGAGCGGAGGGTGCGGGCTGGGCTGTAGAAGGAGAGAAGGGAGGTGAGGTAGGAGGGGGCGAGGTGATGGAGAGCCTTGAAGCCCAGGGTGAGGAGTTTCTGCCTGATGGGCAGATTGATTGGTAGCCACTGGAGATTTTTGAGGAGGGGAGTAATATGCTCAGAGCGTTTCTGGACAAAGATAATCCGGGCAGCAGCATGAAGTATGGATTGAAGTGGAGAGAGACACGAGGATGGGAGATCAGAGAGAAGGCTGGTGCAGTAGTCCAGACGGGATAGGATGAGAGCTTGAATGAGCAGGGTAGCAGTTTGGATGGAGAGGAAAGGGCGGATCTTGGCAATGTTGCGGAGCTGAAACCGGCAGGTTTTGGTGACGGCTTGGATGTGAGGGGTGAATGAGAGAGCGGAGTCGAGGATGACACCAAGGTTGCGGGCTTGTGAGACGGGAAGGATGGTAGTGCCGTCAACAGAGAGGTGTCGTGAGGTGTCGCATATAGAATAAGGAGACCCCAACCTCGCTCTAAATCAGGCTCCTTTAAGACCATCCCCTCCCGAATTAGTTTACCACACAACCAAGTGTCCAGGCACTGAGTGGCCCCACATAGTCTGTTCGAGCATCTTACCCGGACTGGGATACAACACAACCCTGCATTTGAATTACCACGCTCTGCGCTGTCAAATGCAGATGTCGTTGTCTATCCCCACGATGCTCCCACAAGAACCAACCCTCATTCGTCCCCGCCCTAAATGTAGGATTTCTACATAGTCGAGCCTAGTCACTGGCACGGACAGTCAAGACATGTTACGAGGTGAGGTAGAGTGGTTTGGCCGCTCGAAAGACAAGGAATTCTGAGAATTATATTCTCATTTTCGTTCTGGACACCGTTTACTTATGCACAACGAACTACCACTCTCATCAGGCCCCGCGATGGCGCCAGCGGACATGTCTGCACTATCGCGAGGTGACGGACAGTAGCATGGCAGCTCGGAGCACAAAGACGTCTCTGAATTGTAGTGCGATGTTCGTTCTAGATGGCTTTCACCTCCGCCTAACAAAAAAAAAAAACACTCATCGCGGCCATGTCCGGCCCTGTCCGGAAGAGAGGGAGAGTGGCATGGCGGCTTGGGGCACAAAGGCTTCTGGGAGTTGTAGTGTGATGCTCGTTCTAGACAGCGTTCACTTTCGCCTACAGAACTACTATTTCCGTCTTGACTCTCATGGGAGCCCCGGCCATTTTGCAGAGCATGGAAGGCATGGGAGGCAGATGTTCAGGGAGTTTTCCATTCATAATGTAGTACTTATTTTATTTGTTAAGTACCTGTTACCACTCCCCGTAAATTGACGCATAGAGAACACGGAGACCCCATCCTTGCTCCAAATCAAGCTCCTATAATCCCGTTTCCCTACCAAAAGAGTTTATCACACACAAGTGTCATGACATTGAGTAGCTCCACATACTGTGTTCGGGCATCTTACCCGACCTGGGTTGTAATACATTCCTACAATTGAATATGCCCTCTTCGCGCTGTCAAATTCAGATGGCCTTGTCTCTCCCGCAGATGCTCCCACAAGAGACAACCCTCATTAGTCTCCACCCTATCCATAGGATTCCTATGTAGTTGAGCCCCGTCACAGACACAGATGTTCAAAACCTGTCGCGAGGCGAGGGACAGTGGTTTGGCGATTTGTGAGACAAAGAGTTCTGAGATTTCTATTCTGACTTTTGTTCTGCACAGCAATTACCTCTGACCAACGAATTACCACTCCCGGAATGCCCCGCGGATTGGCACGCGGCTATATCTGGCCCTGTCAAGAGGTCAGGGATAGTGGAATGCGACTCGGCGGACAAAGACTTCTGGGAGCTGTAGTTTGATGCCCGTTCTAGGCAGCGTTCACCTCCGCTTACAGAAATACCCCTTCCCGAAAGTCTCGCGGGGCAGCTGCAGATATTTTGCTGAGAGTGGAAGGCACGGGAGGCGGACGTTTAAGGCGTTTTCCCATTCATAATTATAGTAATTGCTTTATTTGGTAAGTACCTGTTACTACTCCCCGGGAGGTGTCGAATAGAGAACCCGGAGACCCCAAGCTCGCTCCAAATGCTCGTTCTATACAGCGTTCACATCCGCCTACCCAACCACCACTCCCGTCATTCCCCGCCGGGGAGATTCGGCCAAAGAATTGGACGAATCGAATGATGGAAGGAAGGATTAAATGAATTAATTCTCGGGGTCTCAGTTACCTCATCTGTTAAAGGGAAGATGAGGACTGTGAGTCCCTTATGGGGCAGGAGTGAATCTACCCTACGGCCGAGGACAGTACCTGGCACATAGCAAGAGCTTGTGAAGAAATAACAGTAGAAGAAAAAACACAGAGACCAATGTAAAAGTAGGTTCCGGGACAGCGTTCGAATTGGACTGTTTTGGACATGTGAAGTTGGAGGTGTCGGAGGGCACTAGTACACATAGTCCCTGGCCCAAAGAACTAGACAATACAGACTGACAATGTAGAAAAATATGTTTCCTCAGCAGGAGGACGTCATAGAGGATGATGAAGTACAAAAGGACTGAAGCATCGGTTGAGCCCTTATGTAATACTCCAGAGTTGCCACAAGAGGGCAACTGCCCGGATTCATCTGGCCCTGGCCGGCTCTTCTGGATTCCCAGAGCCCCGCCGCCATCGATACAGCCACGCACCACCCTCGAAAAGCAGCAAAGCGACTTGGAAAGGGTGAGGTTCTGGGATGTGGCAGACCTGGGCCTAAGTCCCGATTGAGACACTTTTGTGCTGTGTGACCATGGCCAAGACACTTTGGTATCTGTGTGCCTCAGCTCACACTCCTGTAAACCAGAGGATGAACTACGTGTTAACCCTCTTCCACAGGCTGCGAGCCCCAGTGTGGGATGCAAGCTGCCTTTGCTCTGGTCGAATGGTCCAAAAGGAAACGCTGAACGAACAGCACTGCGAAAAAGTGGAGGCGACAGAGGCCAGCCCAGGCACCCACCCACACAACGAGTCCATGACGCCGTGGGAGGGAGCGTGGCGTGTCGGATAGAGACGCAAAGACCTCTGGGAGTCGTAGTCGCTCTTCACTGGCGTTCATCTCCTCCTCCCGAACTACCAGTCCCATGTTGCCCTGCGTCTGGGCCTGAGGCCACGAGTCAGGGAGCGAAAGCCGCGGGCGGCGGTTGTTTAAAAGGTTTTCCGATTTAGATCGGTAGTAGTTATGATATTTTAAGTACTCGCTATCACTCCCTGTGAGTTGTAGCGCAGAGAACGCAGAGATCCCAAAATCTTTCCAAATCAGGTGACTTTCATCCCATTCGCTCTCGGGGTAGTTTACCACACAACCAAACATCAAGGCACTGAATGGCTCTATGTCCTGAAGGCCGGCCCCTTAAATCATTTCATTGGCATGAGGCCACTCCCCGCTGATCCACGTAGCCCTTGACCCTCCCCAACATGCTCTCACGGGAGCGAACCCTCATTAGTCCCCCGTGCCCTCCGTCAGATCCCCATGGAGCCCAGCCCAGGCACCGATCGAGCCCATCTCATCCTCTCGGGAGGATTCTGTCGAGGCTTGAGGCCCACATACCTCTGTGAATCGTTTTCCTATGTTATCTCAGGACGGCGATCGCCTATACCTACCGAACTACCATCCCCGTCGGGCTGGCCCGGAAGACTTTCCCACGCTTGGGGCACCAGGGCGACCTCTCTCCGGCGTGGATTCCCCAGGGTCCGGCGAGCATCGACCCGTCTTTGGAGGCTTTCCCGGGGCCGCTGGATTGGGGCGGATTCTTTCTGCTGGGCGTCCCCCGGTGCTCCGCCTAGGCGGAGGATGTCCTCCAGGCTTTTCCACACTCGGAGCTCCCTTGGGGACACTGTCCCGTGGGCCTGTCACCAGAGTCTCTCCCGCAGGCTCTGGTTTGGGCCGTCTCCTTCGCAGGGCGGGGCTCGGGACGCCTCCGGACCAGTCTCCGGAACGCCAGAGTCCAGGCAACACGAAGGGGTCAAGGGTCCGGTTTCTCCACCTGATCTGACAGATAGGTGGGTCGGGGTGGTGGAGAGAGAACGGGACAGAGAAGGAGAGAGGAAGAGAGGGAAAAGGAGGGGGATATGGAGAAGGTGGGAGGAGAGAGAGAAAGAGAGAAAGGAGGGACAAAGAGAAAGAAAGAGAAAAAGGAGAGACAGAGACAGAGAAAGAGAAAAAGGAGACAGAGAAAGAAAGAAAGGAAAAAGGAGAGACCGAGAGAACGACAGAGAATGAAAGAGTGAAAAGTGAGAGAAAAAGAGAGAGAAAAGGAGAGACAGAGGGAGAGAAACAGAGAAAAAGGAGAGACAGAATAAAAGAAAAAAGAGACAAAGAGAGAAAAAGGAGAGAGAGAGAGAGAGAGAAGAGAGAGAGAGAGAAAGGAGAGAAAGAGAAAAAGGACAGAGAAAGAAAGAAAAAAGGAGGTAGAAAAAGAAAGAGAGAAAAAGGACACAGAGAAAGAAAGAGTAAGTGATAGAGACATTAGAGAAAACGTTTGTGACAGCTGGTCCCAGCAGGATTAAGAATAGTTTGGGGAGAGGGCACGTAGCACCCTGCCTATTTTGGTGATATTTTGTAAGCGCTAACTGTGTGTCGAATCACTGTGCTAAGCACTTGGGAGAGCGAATGCTGATCCTTGAAACTTTAAGCTCATGCTGGGCAGGGAATGTGTCTGTTTATGATTGTAATGTCCTATCTCAAGCGTTTAGTCAAGATGTTTGCACGCAGTAAGCACTCAATAAATACGACCGAGTCGAGTCGTTCACTCGAACGACTCTGAGAAAGAGAGATGAGGTGGGGCATCTTGGGGAACCAAGGCAGCCTCGATGGAAATTGTCCGCACAGAGATCTCCAGCACTGCCTGAGCACCCAGGCACCCACCCGTCTCCGGACTCTCCGACTAAGTCGCTCCCCAAGTCGCCTCCCCCGGCAGTGCCTGAATTTCGGGGCACCAGAGTACCTGCGACCTACCTCTTCATGAGCAAAGATGGATGCCCCTCCGGCCCTCGCCCAGCGGTGCCACATTGCGGTAGTTGTCCAGCATCAAGTTCCGGTACAGCTGCCGCTTGGCCAGGTCCAGAAGGCCCCACTCCTCCCGGCTCAGCTCCACGGCCACCTTCTCCAAAGACACCGGCCCCTGCTAAGACAGGTATGAGGCAGGGCGGCTCCGTACGTGGTGAGGGAACCATACCGGAGAGCCGAGGGCGTGGGGAAGTGGGTCGGCCAAAGATACCCCTTCCGCCTAAGGCAGGGACCTCAGGCAATTTCGAGTGCATAGGCTCTTGGGGGAGGAAACTGAAGCTCAGGTCCCCACAGGAGGGGGAGGAAAGCCTCCCGGACCCACAGTGGGCAGTGCCGCTGGTGGCACGGGTAGGGCACGTTTACATGGGTCTACTCTAGCGTTTAGTAATAATAATAATGATGATATTTGTCAAGCGCTTACTATGTGCCAAGCATTGTTCTAAGTGCTGGGGTAGATATGAAGTCATCACGTTGTTTCACGTGGGGTTAACAACCTTAATATTTATTTTACAGATGAGGCCACTGAGGCACAGGGAAGTTAAGTGGCCTGCCAAAGGTCACACAGCAGAGAGGTGGCAAATAATAATTGCTTAATAAATACCACACAGAGAAGTGGGGGTGGGCAGGAAGTGAGAATGGCTCACCTGAGTCCCCCAGGCTGTCTAGGTCTCGGCCGTTGTCCCCCAGGGTCTCGAGAGGCCTTCATGGTGTCCCAGGGGCAGCAGGACAGGCTGAGGAAGGAGAAAGGGTTCATTCATTCGTTCATTCATTCATTAAATCGCACTTATTGAGCACTTACCGTGTGCAGAGCAGTACCCTAAGCGCTTGGAAAGTACAATTCAGCAAAAAAGAGAGACAATCTCCACCCAGCAACGGGTTCACAGTCTAGAAGGTGGGAGAAATGCATCTAAACAAGTAAACAGGCATCAACAGCATCAATATAAATCAATAGAATTATAGCTATAGACTCATCGTTAATAAAATAAATAGACTATGAATGTCTATTTATGTACATACGCACACAGGTTGGTTAGCGGGACTTGACCCCCCGACCCCTGGAAAACAGATGGGAGAAGGGTCTCGCCCCGACCGGGGAAAGGTGGGGTCCACGAATGTCCCGTCCCCGTTGCCGGCGGGAAGGGAATCACCCCCAACTTCCCCGCCTGGGAGGGGCTGTGTAGGCAGGGGGATGGCAGCCCAAACCCAAAGCCAGGATAGTTTGTTGGCAATTCGTCGTCATCTCCTCTCCGTCCTCTTCCCTTCCCAAATATGAGGCTGCTCACTACTTTCTTGCACGGGGCGGGACTCCCAAAAGCCCCCGAGCCGGAGCCCGAAACTGGAGGGCTCTTATGCTGCTCTCATGGAAGCCGTGTCCTTCCAGAAGCCTTTCTGCTTCGGCATCCAGGCCGGCCCTGCAGATAATAATGGTGATTGTACATCAGTAGTACTCTGTGCAAAGCACACAGTAAGTGCTCAGTAAATACGATTGAATCAATGAATGATAATAAAGATAATGATTCTAATGGTTCTGGTGTTTGTTCACTGCCTTTTTTTAATGGCATTTGTTAAGTGCTTATTGAAAAAAGCACGGGCTTTGGAGTCAGAGGTCATGGGTTTGAATCCCGGCTCCGCCACATGTCTGCTGTGTGACCTTGGGCAAGTCACATAACTTCTCTGAGCCTCAGTTACCTCATCTGTAAAATGGGGATTGACTGTGAGGCCCACGTGGGACAACCTGATCACGTTATAGCCTCCCAGCGCTTAGAACAGTGCTTTGCACATAGTAAGCGCTTAACAAATGCCATAATAATAATTATTATTATTATTGGCAGGCTCTGTACTAAGCGCAGGGGTATATATGGGTAATTGGTCCCTGTCCCTCATGGGGCTCTGTCTTAACCCCCATTTTATTGATGGGGTAACTGAAGCACAGAGAAATGGATAATAATAATAATAATTGTGGTATCAGTTTAGTGTTTACTATCTGCCAGGCACTGTATTAAGCGCTAGAGTAGATATAGGTAATCGGGTTAGGCGGGCACAGTCCCTTGCCTCACGTGGGGCTCACAGTTCGAGCCTCATTTTACAGATGAGGGAACTGAGGCACAAAGAAGTGAAGTGACTTGTCCAAGGTCACATAGCAGGCAAGTGGCAAATTTTGGATTAAAACACAGGTTCTTCTGACTCCCAGGCCCGGGGCCTGTCGACTAGGCCACGCTGCTTCTCATCGTTTACTTCGTGCCCAGCGCTGTATTCTGCATGAAGTGCAGGTGCAAGATAATCAGAACAGACACAGTCTCCGTCCCACTTGGGGCTCACAGTCCAAAAGCAGGGAGGAGAGCTTTAGAATTCCCATTTTACAGATGAGGAAAGTGAGGCCCAGACAGGTCAAGTGACTGGTCTGAGGTCACACAGCAGGAAAGTGGCAGAGCCGGATTAGAGGCCTGGTCCTCTGAGAGTCCACACCCACCAGGGTGAAGGAGGAAGAAATTGCCGAGGGGACAGGGAATCCAGGAAACTGCCTGGGGCTGGGGGGCAGCGTTCGTAAGAAAGGGAAGAACCGGTCCTTAAGGCGGTGTGATTTAATGGATAGGGCCCGCACCTTCGAGTCAGAAGAACGTGGGTTCTCACCCCGGCCCCGTCACTTGTCTGTTGTGTGATCTTGGGCACGTCGCTTCATTTTTCTGGGCCTCATTTGTAAAATGGGGTTTAAGACTGTGAGCCCCCTGTGGTCAAGGACTATGTCCAACCTGATTAGCTTGGATCCACGCCAGCATTTACAACAGTGCCTGGCACATAGTAAGTGCTTAACAAAGACCGTTCAACAAATCATATTAATTGAGTGCTTACTGTGTGCAGAGCACCGTACTATGTTCTTGGAAGAGTCCAACTTAACACTGTTGATAGACACGTTAGCTGCCTACAACGAGCTCCCAGTCGAGAAGGGAAAATGTTTGTCCAATCTACCTGAGCCAGGCCCGGCCTCCGCGACTCAGGTTTGCGGCACCCCCCGGCTCTCCCTGGCCTGACCCCTGACCAGCCCCTCCACGGGAAGGATTCCGTGGCCCCCGAAATTCCCAGAATCTTTTGCCCCGTTCAGCTGCTTCCTCGCTTTCCACAACCTTACCTCCCACCCCCAGGACACTTCTTCCCGACCGTCTTTTCCCCGCTCACCTGTGTTCCCGGCCCTTTCATCTCCATCTCCAGCTCCTCCACTATCTTCACGGCCTCCTCCCCACTCTCGGGGGCACTGAACCAGCACCCAGGCCCCTATGTCGGCGGGCAGGACACAGAAGAACTGGTCCAGGACCAGCAAGTCGAGGATCTGCTCCTTGGTGCGCCGGTCTAGTCTCAGCCACAGGCGGACCAGCTCCCACAGACGCCCCAGGCCCTGGCGGGGACCCGACGCCTCCCGGTACCGTAGCCATCGGAAGGGCTGATGGAAGATCTCGGGACCAGAGAGGTCTTATGCTCGCGGGCTGGGCTCTCGTCCCCAGGACCCTTCATCCTCCTCCGCCTTCAGCTCTGGAAGACATCCCTCCGCCTGTTCCTCCTCCTCCTCCTGCTGCTGGTCTTCCTGGCGACTCTGGCACCCATCTCCTGCTATGACTCAAGTTTACGTTGGGATCATCTTGAACATCACACGACTCTGTTCTTCATGACCACGGGAAGGAGGGTTATTCATTCATTCAGTCAGTCAGTCGTATTTATTAAGCCCTTACTATATGGAGAGCACTGTACCTAGCGCTCTGGAGAGTCCAATACGGCAATAAAGAGCCACATTCCCTGCCCACAACGGACGTAAAGTCGAGGGTTAGACTTGAGCCACCGTTATTCATCCATCCCTCAGCCGCAAAGCACTCACGTCCAAAATCAGTCAATCAATCAATCAATCAATCAATCAATCGTATTTATTGAGCACTTACTGTGTGCAGAGCACTGTACTAAGCGCTTGGGAATTACAAGTCGGCAACACATACAGACAGTCCCTACACAACAGCGGGCTCACAGTCTAGAATGTGAGACAGAGAACAAAATCAAACATACTAACAAAATAAAATAAATAGAATAGATATGTACAAGTAAGATAAATAAATAAATAAACTGAAATATGGCTGTCTCCGGACGACACGGTCTCTTCTGCTGCTCTCTCCAGTGGAGGCCCCTTCTTCTCCCACTCCCCCAGACTCACCGGAAAAGGAGGAGGTGTCGGCTTCCTTCTCGCCCCCCAATGTCGCTTTCGCACTATCTTTCCTCCCCCTTCCCTTTTCTTCCCTTCCTTTAAGGCCGACATTATTTGCCTCTACCACCCCACTCCAGATTCTTGTAGCCGTCATCTCCCGCCCTCCCGGCCCCACATCCAACTTCTTTAACGACTTTGACCCCTTCCTCACCTTCCTTCTCTCCTTTTCCATGCCCACTCTGATCCTCGGAGACTTCAACATCAACATGGATATACCTGATGACTCCTCTGCCACCCGCCTTCTATCTCTCCTCGACGCTGCCAACCTCTTGCTCCAACCCACCTCACCCACTCACCAACTTGGTCATATCCTCGACCTCATCACCTCCTATCGCTGCACTGTGTCCACCCTCACCAACTCTGAAATCCGTCTCTCTGATCATAATCTTCTCACCTGCCTCCTCACTCACACGCCTTTCCCCTGAAAATCCATATTACTCCCGCACAGAGATCTCCGTTCTCTTGACCCCACCCATTTTTCTGAACGCCTCACACCCCACCTCGCCTCCCTCTCTTCTCTACCCAGTCTTGATGATGAGATTACTGCTCTCAAATCTACCCTTTCTACTCAGCTAGACTCACTCGCTCCCCTTTCCTTTCGCTGCTCTCGTACCACTAACCCACAGCCCTGGATCACTGCCAATGTCCGCCTTCTTCTCTCTTATGCTCGAGCTGCCGAACGCTGCTGGCGAAAGTCTAAGCACCACGCCAACCTCGTTCACTTCAAGTTTGTCCTTTCCTGCCTTAACTCAGCCCTCTCTTCTGCCAGACAAACCTATTTCTCCTCCCTCATTGATACCCATGCCCATCACCCACGCCAGCTCTTCCGTACATTCAACTCCCTTCTCAGACCCCCGGTTCCTCCCCCTCCTCCTTCCCTCATCCCCAACAACCTGGCCTCCTACTTCATTAACAAAATTAAATCCATCAGGTCGACCTCCCCAAAGTCACTTCCCCTCCTTCGCCAACCCCCCGGATCTCAACACCCTCTGCTACTCTCCCATCCTTCCCAGCAGTATCCTCAGAGGAGCCCTCCTCCCTGCTCTCAAGTGCTACTAAGGCCACCTGTACTTCTGACCCCATTTCGTCTCATCTCATGAAATCTCTCGCTCCATCACTTCTCCCCTCCTTAACTTCCATCTTCAACCGCTCACTCTCCACTGGTTCCTTCCCCTCTGCCTTCAAACACGCCCATGTCTCTCCCATCCAAAAAATAACTCTCTCTTGACCCCACCTCACCTTCTAGTTATCGCCCCATATCCCTCCTACCATTCCTTTCCAAACTCCTTGAACGAGTTGTCTACACGCGCTGCCTTGAATTCCTCAGCACCAACTCGACCCCCTCCAGTCTGGCTTCCGTCCCCTACATTCCAGGGAAACTGCCCTCTCAAAGGTCACCAATGACCTCCTGCTTGCCATATCCAACGGCTCATACTCCATCCTAATCCTCCTCAACCTCTCAGCTGCCTTCGACACTGTAGACCACTCCCTTCTCCTCAGCACGCTATTTGACCTTGGCTTCACAGACTCCGTCCTCTCCTGGTTCTCCTCTCATCTCTCCGGTCGTTCATTCTCAGTCTCTTTTGCAGGCTCCTCCTCCACCTCCCATCCCCTTACCGTGGAGGTTCCCCAAGGTTCAGTGCTTGGGCCCCTTCGGTTCTCGATCTACACGCACTCCCTTGGTGACCTCATTCGCTCCCACGGCTTCACCTTTCAACTCTGCCAGATCTACATCTCTGCCCCTGCTCTCTCCCCCTCTCTCCAGGCCCTCATCTCCTCCTGCCTTCAGGACATCTCCATCTGGATGTCTGCCTGCCACCTAAAACTCAACATGTCGAAGACTGAACTCCTTGTCTTCCCACCCAAACCCTGCCCTCTCCCTGACTTTTCCATCACTGTTGACGGCAGAACCATCCTTCTCGTCTCACAAGCCCGCAAACGTGGTGTCATCCTCGACTCCGGTCTTTCATTCACCCCTCACATCCAAGCCGTCACCAAAACCTGCCAGTCTCAGCTCCGCAACATTGCCAAGATCCGCCCTTTCCTCTCCATCCATACCGCTACCCTGCTCGTTCAAGCTCTCATCCTATCTCGTCTGGACTACTGCATTATCCTTCTCTCTGATCTCCCATTCCCTTGTCTCTCCCCAATTCAATCCATACTTCATGCTGCTGCCCGGATTGTCTTTGTCCAGAAACGCTCTGGGCATGTCACTCCCCTCCTCAAAAATCTCCAATGGCTACCAATCAATCTGTGCATCAGGCAGAAACTCATCACGCTGGGCTTCAAGGCTCTCCATCACCTCGCCCCCTCCTACCTCACCTCCCTTCTCTCCTTCTACAGCCCACCCCGCACCCTCCGCTCCTCTGCCGCTAATCTCCTCACCATACCTCGTTCTCGCCTGTCCCACCATCGACCTCCGGCCCACGTCATTCCCTGGGCCTGGAATACCCTCCCTCTGCCGATCCGTCAAGCTAGCTCTCTTCCTCCCTTCCAGGCCCTATTGAGAGCTCACCTCCTCCAGGAGGCCTTCCCATCCTGAGCACCTTCCTTCCTCTCCTCCCGTCCCCCTCTCCATCCCCCCATCTTGCCCCCTTCCCTTCCCCACAGCACCTGTATATATGTATATATTTGTACATATTTATTACTCTATTTATTTATTTATTTATTTGTTTTACTTGTACATCTCTATTCTATTTATTTTATTTTGTTAGTATGTTTGTTTTTGTTCTCTGTCTCCCCCTTTTAGACTGTGAACCCACAGTTGGGTAGGGACTGTCTCTATATTTTGACAACTTGCAATTCCCAAGCGCTTAGTACAGTGCTCTGCACACAGGAAGCGCTCAATAAGTATGAATGATTGATTGATTTTTAAATAAATAAATAAATAAATAAATAAATAGAGCAATAAATATGTACAAACATATATACATATATACGGGTGCTGTGAGGAAGGGAAGTAGGTAAGAATGGGGGGATGGAGAGGGGGACGAGGGGGAGAGGAAGGAAGGGTCTCAGTCTGGGAAGGCCTCCTGGAGGAGGTGAGCTCTCAGTAGGGCCTTGAAGGGAGGAAGAGAGCTAGCTTGGCGGATGGGCAAAGGGAGGACATTCCAGGCCTGGGGGATGACGTGGGCCGGGCTTCGATGGTTGGACAGGCGAGAAGGAGGCACGGTGAGGAGAATAGCAGCAGAGGAGCAGAGGGTGCGGGGTGGGCTGTAGAAGGAGAGAAGGGAGGTGAGGTACGAGGGGGAGAGGTGATGGAGAGCCTTGAAGCCGAGGGTGAGGAGTTCTGCCTGATGAGCAGATTGATTGGTAGCCATTGGAGATTTTTGAGGAGGGGAGTAACATGCCCAGAGCGTTTCTGGAGAAGGATAATCCGGGCATCAGCATGAGGCATGGATTGAAGTGGGCAGAGACACGAGGATGGGAGATCAGAGAGAAGGCTGATGCAGTAGTCCAGACGGGATAGGATGAGAGCTTGAAAGAGCAGGATAGCGGTTTGGATGGAGAGGATAGGGCAGATCTTGGCAATGTTGCGGAGCTGAGACCGGCAGGTTTTGGTGACGGCTTGGATATGAGGGGTGAATGAGAGAGCGGAGTCGATGATGACACCAAGGTTGCGGGCTTGTGAGACGGGAAGGATGGTAGTGCCGTCAACCGAGATGAGAAAGTCAGGGAGAGGGCAGGGTTTCGGAGGGAAGACGAGGAGTTCAGTCTTGGACATGTTGAGTTTTGGGTGGCAGGCAGACATCCAGTTGGAAATGGCCTGAAGGCAGGAGGAGATACGAGCCTGGAGAGAGGGGGAGAGAGCAGAGGCAGAGATGTCGATCTGGGTGTCATCAGCGTAGAGATGATAGTTGAATCCATGGGAGCGAATGAGGTCACCAAGGGAGTGAGTGTAGATCGAGAATAGAAGGGGACCAATCACTGAACCTGTCATGTATCAGTCAATTTGAACCTGTCCAAAATCTGTCATGTATCAATCAATCATGTTTGTTGAGCAGTTACTGTGGGCCGAGCACTGTGCTAAACGCTTGGTAGGGGATAATAGAACAATAGTCTCAAAGGTGTGATTCCCATGTGGGACAGGAACTGTGTCCAACTGTATTTGCTTGCCTGCACCGCAGCGCTTACTACTACTACTACTACTACTACTACTACTACTACTACTACTACTACTACTACTACTACAACTACTAATAATAATAATAATGGCATTTGTTAAGCACTTACTATGTGTCAGGCATTGAAATAAGCGCTGGTGTGGATATAGTGTCTGCCACATTGCAAGCACTTAACAATTGTAAAGATTATTATTATTTTACAGATGAGGTAACCGAGCCAGAGAGAAATGAAATGATTTGCCAAGGTCAACCGGCAGGTGCGTGGTGGTCCTGGAATTAGAACCCAGATCCTTCTGATTACCAGGCCTGTGCTCCAGCAACTAGGACATCCTGCTGATTTTATTGAGAATTTTACTATGTGAACGGCACTGTTCTAAATGCTAGGGAGATTGCAAAGCAATACTGCCGACAGTCATGTTCCCTGCCCGACCACAAGTTTTCTGTCTAGAGAGCGAGACACATAAACAGAATAATTCATGGTGTATAATTAATTCATTTAATCATATTCATTGAGCGCTTTCTGTGTGCAGAGCACTGCACTAAGCGCATAAATCAAATCTCTCTGCATAAAGTAAGCATGTAAGAGCTTAGAGAAATAGTCTGGAAAAGCTTACAGAATGAGTCTGGCCTAATGTTGAAATCAAAGTTCTAGGGGTCCTGCCTCTGGCCTCTTGATACCTCCCCCTCTATACTCTGAGCTTGTTGTGGGCAGGAAGGTGTCTGTGTTTACATTGTCCTCTCCCGAGTGCTTAGTACAGTGCTTTGCATACCATAAGCACTCAATAAATACGATTGATTTGAATTGAATTTTGACGGGAAAAAGGTTCCTGGTATTTGTTAAGCGCTTACCATGTGCAAAGCATTGTTCTAAACGCCGGGGCAGATACAAGATATTCAGGACACACAAGAGGGTCATAGTCTAAGTAGGAGGGAAAACAGGTATTGAATCCCCATTTTGCAGATGGAGGAACTGAGGTACAGAGAAGTAAAGGGACTCGTCCAATGTCACACAGCAGAGACGTCGCAGAGCAAGGATTAGAACCTAGGTCTTATGCCCCAATCATATTTATTGAGCACTTTCTATGTCCAGAGCACTGTACTAAGCAGTTGGGAGAGGACAATATAACACAGAGTTCCCTGTCGTCAACGTGCTTACTGGTTTAGAGGCAAGAAACCGGGCTTGGTAGTCAAAGGACTTGGCTTCTAATCCCGCCTCGCCACTTATCTTCTTTGTGACCTTGGGTAAGCCACTTAATGTTGCTGTGCCTCAGTTCCTCATCTGTAAAATGGGGATTAAAACTGTGAGCCCTATTGATTTATCAGCCAAGTTGCATAGAGGCAGGACGCCCCCCCCCCAATACATCGCAGATCACCCCTCCCACCACCCACCCCCAGAGAGACGGAACTGAGACCCAGATAAGTGAGGTGATTTACCCAAGGTCACACAGCAGACAAGAGGTAGAGACGGGATTAGAAACGAGGTCCTTGCGACTCCCAGGCCCGGTATCTCTCTAGCCACTAGGCCACATTGCTTTCTCTTGCTCGGCTCTCCGTTTTGGGCTGACTGTGGTCCTCCTCCGAGGTGTCTGGTGAGTTGCCACGGCTACCCCATCACCACTCAAAGTGGATGTTCCCTCCGGGCTTGGGGCACCAATTACAACTTTCGGCCCCTGACGTTTCCGACTCTATAACTCAGAAAGTGCACAGAGGAGGTCATTACTACGTGAAGGTTCCCAGCTGAGATTTTCTCCTCTTGAGGATTGAACTTTCTCCTCATTACTCTGAACCGGTAACATATCAAAATAAACTTAGCTAATTCAATTCATTCATTCATTCAATCGTATTTACTGAGTGGCTTACTGTGTGCAGAGCACGGTACTAAGAGGTTGGCAAGTACAGTTTGGCAACCGATAGAGGCAATCCCTACCCAGCAACGGTCTCACAGTCTAGAAGGAGGAGAAAGACAACAATCAAAACAAGTAGGCCGGCATCAATAGCAACATAATAGATAAATAGAATTATAGATATATTCACATTATTAATAAAATCAATAGAAGAATAAATATGTACAAATATACACAGGTGCTATGGGGAGGGTAGGAGGTAGAGCAGAGGGAGGGAGTCGAGCTGGGGAGGGGAGAAGAAGCGGAAGAAAAGGGGGACTTAGTCCGGGAAGGCCTCCTGGAAGAGGGGAGCTCTCAGTAGGGCTTTGAAGGGGGGAAGTATGCTAGTTTGGCGGATGTGAGGAGGGAGGGCGTTCCAGGACAGAGGTAGGACATGGGCCAAGGGTTGACGGTGGGACAGGAAAGAACAAGGGAGAGGGTGAGGAAGTTAGTGGCTCGAGGCTGGACTCTGACTTAATTGACCTCGCTGTTGACTTCCTTCTCCTTCTCCTTTCTCTGGGACCTGGATATTGACCTGAAGAGAAATGAGATGCTGACTGGCGAAAAGTTTCGGGAGAAGGCTTGAACTTTCCCCAGTAGACTGCGAATGTAGCTGTGTTTTGGATCATTTGTTTAAAAAAAGAGCCCGGTCTCGGGAGTCAGAGGACCTGGATTACAGATGTAAAAGTGTAAATACATTCAGAAGTGTTAGAATTGGCCAATGATTTTAAATCTTCCCTAGAATTTGCTCCCTTTTTTCACCCCCTCTAACCCTGCCTATCTTTAGTAGTAGGAGCTTGCAGTCTAATCAGTACAACAGAATTAGTAGGCACATTCCTTGTCCACAGTAAGTTGACAGTCTAGTAAAGCCGACTGCTCCACCTGTCTGCCTTGTGACTTTGGGTAAGTCACTTAACTCCTCTATGCCTCAGTCTCCTTATATGTAAAATGGGATTTAAAACTGGTACCCTGTGTGCGACAGAGACTGTGTCCAACCTCATTACCTTCTTTCTACGCCAGCGCTCATTGAGCGCTGGTACATAGCAATGCCTGGCACATAGTAAGCGGTTAATAAATGCCATAATAATAATAAATCCCCTCCTAAAATGTAGTGGAAGGAACTTGTAATAAAATCATTAAAAGCTGAAAAAGGTTTAGAAATAATCGGAGCAGGAGAAAGAACAAAGGTACTGTAGGAAGCAGTGCAAGTACTGGCAATATTTATTGAGTGCCCACTTGGTGTAGAACATTGTCCTAAGTGTTTGGGAAGAACAGAGAAAAGAAGGGATCTCACACTCTGATGACAGAAACAAACAATGAAATTTTTACAACTAAGTGGTTAAAATAAATAACCTAATAAGCAGATGTACAAGTGTAAAGAAGTTCAGAAGCGCTAGATGTGGCCAATGACTTTATCTTTGCTCTAGATTTTGTTCCCTTTTTTCACCCCGTCCCTCAGTCCCAAAGCATTTATGTACATATCCATAATTTATTTACTTATATGAATGTCGGTTTCCCCCATCTAGACTGTAAGCTCGTTGCAGGCAGGAAAAGTTTCTACGTACTCTGTTACATTGATTTATTGTACTCTCCCAATCCCTTAGTATAATGCTCTGCACGCAGTAAATGCTCAATAAATACGACTGTCGATTGATCGATATTGAGAAGCGATATGTCCTAGTGGATACAACACGGCCCTGGGAGGTAGAAGGACCTGGGTTCTAATGCCAGCTCTGCCACTTGTCTGTTGTGTGACCTCAAACAATTCACTTCACTTCTCTGGGTTTCAGTCTCCTCATCTGTAAAATAGGGATTAAGGCTGTGAGCCCCTTGTGGGACACGGACTGCCTCCAATCTGATTAGCTTGTACCTAACCCGGTGCTTAATAGAGTGCCTGGCAAATAGTAAGCACTTAATAAGTACCATTTTAAAAATATTGCTTTGGATTCTGGGAAATTAATTGAGAAACAGCTGAATAAGTAATTGACTCAGTATGCATATATCCATCAGTGCCAAAGATAGGCATGAATACATAAGCATCAAAGGAAGCTGTGAGGTCGACTTGGAACTTGGGAAGGGATTTGGGAAGACTTCCTGAAGGCGTGAGACATCAAGTAATCAATCAATGTTATTTATTGAGTGCTTCCCATTTGCACAGCACCGTACTCAGCGGTTGAGAGAGTCCAATACAGTAGAATTAGCAGGCACGCTCCTGGACATTGGGGGAAATGTGTTTATGCTGAAATTTCCAGAACCAAATGCAAAATTCCCGTTTAGGATTCTGGTTGCTCTCTTCCTGAAGCTCCTCGAGGGGGGAAGTAGGTATAAGGGGAGAGAGAAAGGGGACCGGGTGGCATAAGATAATAATAATAATAATATTTGATAAGTGCTTACTATGTGCCGAGCACTGTTCTAAGGACTGAGGAAGATACAAGGTAATCAGGTTGTCCCACGTGGGGCTCACAGTCTTAATCCTCATTTTACAGTTAAGGTAACTGAGGCCCAGAGAAGTTGAGTGACTTGCCCAAAGTCACACAACTAATAAGTGGCAGAGCCGGGATTATACCCTATGACCACTGACTCCCAAGCTCGTGCTCTTGCCACTAAGCCACGCTGCTTCTCGTGATCTTCAGAAAGAAGAACAATCACCACTCCTGCTCTAGAGACAAATTCCAGGTTCGCATCATTCCTTTCTGCTGCCTTTATTGATAATAATAATAATGATATTAACATTTGTTAAGTGCTTACTATATGCCAGGCACTACTAAGTGCTGGAGTAGATACAAGATAATTGAGTTGGAGGCAGTCCCTGTCCCACATAGGGTTCAGTCTTAATCCCCATTTTACAAATGTGGTAACTGAGGCACAGAGAAGTGAAATGACTTGCTCGAAGTCATACAGCAGACAGGTGGCAGAGTTAAAGTTAGAAACCAGGTCTTTCTGATTCTCAGGCTAGTGCTCTAGCGATTAGGGCATACTGCTTCCCTAAATACTGAAGAGAGTACAATAGAACAATAGAACAGATGAAACAGGTGAGAATGTCAGATTATGAATGTGTCAGTCTGAAGATTGTCCTCTCCTGAGTGCTTAGTATAGCGCTCTGCATACCGTAAGTGCTCAATATATACCATTGATTGACTGATTGATTGAATGTACCTTTGAATTTTCTTATCTATGTAAATGCTGAGGATGGTTGTAAGGTCATAGGTGCTAAGACTGGTTATCGTTTTGGTCTAATCAGGATGATTAGAAATTAATTAGTGAAGACTTCCTGGAAAAGGTAAGCACTCAATAAATGCCATTGATTGATTCATTCCCCTAGACTATAAACTCATTGTGGGCAGGGAATGTGTCTACCAACTCTGTTGTATTGTACTCTCCCAAGAGCTTAGTACAATACTCGGCACACAGCAAGTGCTCAATAAATATGACTGATTGATTGAAGGATTCTCAGTCCTACGTAGCCTGGGAGCCCCATGTACAACAGGAACTGTGCTCAGCTTGATCATCTTATATTTCTCTCAATGTTTAGTAGAGTGATTGGCACAGAGTAAGTGCTTAACAAATACCACTACTCTTATCATTGTTATGAGAGTGTTTATTATTAACTGATATTAATACTAAAAACTTATTTATTACGTTCTTATTAATAAATATCAGCTTCCTCAGCACTTGGGCAATAACAACCTCCCTTGGCGTTTTTGTACACGTTGTTTTGCCTCTTCGGCTATACCAGTCAATCAATAAATCATATTCATTGGGCGCTTCCTGTGTGCAGAGCACTGTGCTAGGCGCTTGGAAGAATAGACTATAATTGATTTGGCAGATATATTCCTCACCCACAACAAGCTTAGAGTCTAGAGGGTCTCACACGGCAGACAAGGGGTGGAGCCGTGATTCGAACCCAGGTCCTTCTTACTCCCAAGCCTGTACTCTATCCATTAGGCCACGCTGCCTCCAGCGCTTAGAACAGTGCTCAGCACATAGTAAGTGCTTAACAAATACCATTATTATTATTCTTACTGTAGCAGGCAATATTCACTTCGAACCTATAATGAGCTCATTGCTGTAGCCTCGGTGTGCTTTACCCGTGCCTGGCTTCTCGTGGACAGGGCTTCTTGAGATTGATCAATCCGTCAATCAATCAGTGTTTATTGAGTATCTTTCGAGTGCGAAGCACTGCACTAAATGCTTGGGAGAGTCAGTGTCAGTGGTCATGGTTTCGAATCCCGGCTCCACCACAAATCTGCTGTGTGACATTGGGCAAGTCACTTAACTTCTCTGAGCCTCAGTTCCCTCATCTATAAAATGGGGATAAAGACTCTGAACCCCGCGTGGGCCAACCTGATCATCTTGCATCCCCCCAGCGCTTAGAACAGTGCTTTGCACATAGTAAGCGCTTAACAAATGCTATTATTATTATTATTATTATTATTATTATTATTATTATTATTATTATTATTATTATTATCCACGACCTCCCCATTTTCACCTGGTCTGTACGCTCCTGTCCTGATTCCTTCATGTAGGGTGTATTTTTATTTTCAGATCTCAGCCTTCCTCCTCCCCTGCCTCTGTCGCTACTTCCTATGACTCTGAAGCAACTTTGGGTTCCGAGGGGCCTGAAAAAGGAACATTAGCTCTTTTATTCATTCGATGGTATTTACTGAGCCCTTACTGTGTGCAAAGCACTGTACTAAGGCTCTAGACCTCATTGGATGTGTGGGGCGGGAGGGTTTTTTAACTGGTATTTGTTAAGCACGTACTATGTGCCAGGCAATGTATTAAGTGCTGGTGTAGTTACGAGATAATTGGTCATTCATTCATTCAATCGTTATTTATTGAGCGCTTACTGTGTGCAGAGCACTTTAATAAGCGTTTGGGAAGTACAAGTTGGCAACATATAGAGGTGGTCCCTACCTAAAAATGGGATCACAGCCTAGAAGGGGGAGACAGACAACAAAACAAAGCAGGTGTCAAGTCATCAGAATAAATAGAAGTAAAGCTAGATGTACATCATTAACAAAATAAATAGAATAGTAAATATGTACTAGAAAATAAATATAGTAATAAATCTGCACAAACATATATACAGGTACTGTGGGGAGAGGAAGGAGGTAGTGCGGGGGGGAAGGGGAGAGGGAGAGGAAAAAGGGGGCTCAGTCTGGGAAGGTCTCCTGGAGAAGGTGAGCTCTCAGTAGGGCTTTGAAGGGAGGAAGAGAGCTAGCTTGGCGGATGTGGGGAAGGAGGGCATTCCAGGCCAGGGGGAGGACGTGGGCCGGGGGTCGACGGCGGGACAGGCGAGAACGAGGCACAGTGAGGAGGTTAGCGGCAGAGGAGCGGAGGGTGCAGGCTGGGCTGTAGAAGGAAAGAAGGGAGGTGAGGTCAGAAGTGGAGAGGTGATGGATAGCCTTAAAGCCGAGAGTGAGCAGTGTGCACTTGATGCGCAGGTTGATTGGCCGCCACTGGAGAATTTTGAGGAGGAGAGTTACATGCCCAGAGCGTTTCTGCACAAGGATGATCGGGGAAGCAACGTTGCGTACAGACTGAAGTGGGGAGAGACAGGAGGATGGGAGATCAGAGAGGAGGCTGATGCAGTAATCCAGTCGGGATAGGATGAGAGATTGAATAAGCAGGGTAGCGGTTTAGGACAGTCCCCCTTCCTTCTAGGGTTCATAGTCTTAAATTCTATTTTACAGATTAAGAAACCGAGGCACAGAGAAGTGAAGTGACTTGCCTGAGGTCACACGGCAGAAACGTGGTGGAGCTGGGAATAGCACCCAGGCCCTCTGACTCCCAGAACCATGGTCTTTTCACGAGGCCATGCTGCTTTTCAATGTGGGGCGGGAATGTTGCCTTGAATTCTCCTAAGCTCTTAGTACAATGCTCTGCACAAAGTAAACACCCAATGAATACCGTTCATTACTTGAATTCCCTCATTCACTCAATCGTCTTTATTGAGCGCTTACTGTGTGCCAAGCACTTCTTCGTTCATCTGCGAATCTGTAATTATTTTTTTCCTGTCACCCCAGCCAGATTCTAAACTGTTTCTCCTCGCGGTAGACGGTCTCGGAAATCTCCAGGAAATGTTCAGTGTCACTAAGGTGACGGAATTCCTGCTCTTGGGATTCTCGGAGATCCGGGCGCTGCAGCTAGTCCACGCCGCATTGCTCCTCCTGGTCTACCTGGCAGCCCTGACAGGGAAATCTCCTCATCGTCACTGTCACCACCCTCGACCGGCGCCTCCACACACCCATGTACTTCTTCCGCAGGAACCTGTCCCTCGTCGACCTCTGCCTCATCTCCATCACCGTCCCCCAGTCCATCCACAGCTCCCTGATGAACCGTAGATCCATCTCTTTCCTGGGCTGTGCCGTCCAGATCTCCATGATGGTCCTGTTTGCTGGTGCAGAAGTTTTCATCCTCATGGTGATGTCCTACGACCGCTTCAAATCCACCTGCGGTCCCCTGCCCTATGAGATTATCACGAACCGAGGGGCCCGTGGGAATATGGTGGCAGCTTCCTGGTTCAGTGGGGGTCTCATAACAGTGATGGCCTCAGCTGGGACCTTCTCCTGCCTTTTTGTGGTTCTGATGAGATCCCCCAATTCTTCTATGACATCTCCTCCATAATCAAGTTATCATGCTCTAAATATCACATTACCTTCAATGTGATAATAGCCATCATCTTCTGGTTTGGTAACTTCTACCTGGTTTGCATCCTTGTTTCGTATATGCAAATCTTCTGGGGCGGGCTAAAGCCTTCTCCACCTGCCTGCCCCCCCTCCATGTCACGACTGTTTTCACCACGGCTGCCTTTGCCAACTTAAAAACACAATAAGGCTCCTCCTCTGCCATAGATATGGTACTGTCTGTGTTCAACGTCGTGATGCCCCCCGTCCTGAACCCCCTCATCTATAGCTTGAGGAACAGGGACCTGAAGGTGGCGATAGGGAGGGTCCTAGGTATGAGTCTTTTCACCCAGGATAGACAGTTTCTTCTTCTGTCTTTACTGTCATTTTTCATCCCCTGGATTGTTGGGTCTGCATACCGGCTAGGTAGCAGAATTCAGTGACATCCCTGACATTTAAGTGGCCTGTGCAATTTTGGTTGTTCTTGGGATTCCCTGGGACAGGTTGATACACAGCTGCGATTTTCTTCAGGCTTATTGTCTGTCCATTCCCTTGTATCACTTCCCCACAATCACCATCATCAATCGTATTTATCGATCGCTTACTGCGTGCAGAACACTATACTAAGCACCTTGAGAAAGTAGAATACAACAGAGGTAATAGACACGTTTCCTGCCTACGACTACAACATGTTTATAGTCTACAGGCGAAGCCGTATGACGTAGTGGATAAAACACAAGCCCCGGAGTCAGAAGGAACTGGGTTTTAATCCCGCTTCTCCACTTGTCTGCTATGTGACCTTGGGCAAGACATTTCACTTCTTTATGCCTCAGTTCTCTCTTCTGTAAAATGGAGATTAAGACTGTGAGCTCCATGGGTCAGGGACTGTGTCTAACCTGCTGAGATTGTATCTACCCCAGTGCTTAGTACAGTGCTTAACAAATAACATTATTATTATTATATTATTATAACATCATTATTATTCAGGGCTGACCAGTGGTGGATTATTTATGTATTTATATTAATTGTATAAAATCAATTCCTTTACATTGATGTCTTTATATTAATTTATATTAATACTTATACTAGAGAAGCAGCGTAGCTTAATGGGAAGAGCACGGGTTTGGGAGTCAGAGGTCGTGGATTCTAATCCTGTCTCCACCAGTTGTCAGCTGTGTGACTTTGGGAAAGTCACTTAACTTCTCTGGGCCTCAGTTACCTCATCTGTAAAATGGGGATTTAGACTGTGAGCCCCATTTGGGAAAACCTGATTACCTTGTATCTACCTCAGCACTTAGAACAGTAGTGCATGTAGTAAACATTTAACAAATGCCATTATTATTATTACTATTACTATTCATTCAATCATATTTATTGAGCGCTTACCGTGTGCAGAGCACTGTACCAAGCGCTTGGGAAGTGCAGGTCGGCAACATGTCCCTACCCAACAACGGGCTCACAGTCTGGAAGGGGGAGACAGACAACAAAACAAATCAAGTACACAGGTGTCAAAAACGTCAGAACAAATAGAAATATGGCTATATGCACATCATTAACAAAATAAACGGAATAGTAAATATGTACAAGTAAAATGAATAGAGTAATAAATCTGCACAAATATATACAAGTGCTGTGGGGAGGGGAAGGAGGTAGGGCGGGGGGATGGGGAGGAGGGGAGGAAAAAGGGGGCTCAGTCTGGCAAGACCTCTTGGAAGAGGTGAGCTCTCAGTAGGGCTTTGAAGGGAGGAGGAGAGCTAGCTTGGCGGTTGTGTGGAGGGAGAGCATTCCAGGCCAGAGGAAGGACGTAGGCCGGGGGTTGACAGTGGGACAGGCGAGAACGAGGCCCAGTGAGGCAGTGAGCGGTGGCAGAGGAGCAGAGGGTGCAGGCTGGGCTCTAGAAGGAGAGAAGAGAGGTGAGGTAGGAAGGCGCGAAGAGATGGGTTGCCTTGAAGCCGAGAGTGAGGAGTTTTAGCTTGATTCGTAGGTTGACAGGCAGCCACTGGAGATTTTTGAGGAGGGGAGAAACATGCACTGAGCGTTTCTGGAAAAGATAATTTGGGCAGGAGAGTGCAGCGGGTAGAGACATGAGGATGGGAGATCAGAAAGAAGGCTGATACAGTAATCCAGTCGGGATAGGATAAGAGATTAATCCAGCAAGGTAGCGGTTTGCATGGAGAGGAAAGGGCGGATTTTGGCGATGTTGTGGAGGTGAGACCGGCAGGTTTTGGTGACGGATTGGGTGTGTGGGGTGAACACTAGAGCGGAGTCGAGGATGACACCAAGGTTGCGGGCTTGTGAGATGGGAAGGATGGTAGTGCCGTTTACAGTGACGGGAAAGTCAGGGAGAGGACAGGGTTTGGGAAGGGATATAAGGAGCTCAGTCCTGGACATGTTGAGTTTTAGATGGCGGGCAGACATCCAGATGGAGATGTCCTGAAGGCAGGAAGAGATACGAGCCTGGAGGGAGGGAGAGAGAGCAGGGGCAGAGATGTAGATTTGGGTGTCATCAGCGTAGAGATGATAGTTGAAGCCGTGGGAGTGAAAGAGGTCACCAAGGGAGAGAGTATAGATAGAGAACAGAAGGGGACCAAGAACTGACCCTTGAGGAACCCCTACAGTAAGGGGATGGGAGGGGGAGGAAGAGCCCACAAAGTAGACGAAGAATAAATGTCCGGACAGATAAGAGGAGAATCAGGGAAGGACGGAGTCTGTGAAGCCAAGTTTGGATAGCGTGTTGCAGAGAAGGGGGTGATCCACAACGTCGAAGGCAACTGAGCGGTCGAGGAGGATTAGGATAGAGTAGGAGCTATTGGATTTGGCAAGGAGGAGGTTATTGGTCATTGGTGACCTTTGAGAGGGCAGGTTCGGTGGAGTGTACGGGACAGAAGCCAGATTGGAGGCGGTCAAGGAGAAAGCTGGCGTTGAGGAATTTGAGGCAGGAAGTCCAGACGACACGTCCTAGGTGTTTGGAAAGGAAGGGTAGGAGGGCGATAGGGCGATATCTAGAAGGAGAGGTGGGGTCAAGAGAGGGTTTTTTTTAGGATGGGGGAGATGTGGGCATGTTTGAAAGCAGAGGGGAAGGAACCAGTGGAGAGTGAAGATGGAAGGTAAGGAGAGGAGGTGAGAAGAGGCAAGCGTTTTCATAAGATGAGAGGGAATGGGTTCTGAAGCAAAGGTAGAAGGAGTAGCACTTGAGTGGAGGGAGGAGATCTCATCTGAAGGTACCGCTGGTAAGCATGAGAGAGTAGCAGTGAGGGTTGAGAATGGAGGGGCTGAAGAAGGGGGAGGGGTGACTATGGGGAGCTCAGACCTGATAGAGGTAATTTTACTAATGAAGTAGGCGGCCAGATCGTTGGGGGTGAGGGATGGAGGAGGAGGAGAAACAGGGGGCCTGAGAAGAGAGTTCAATGTACGGAACTCCTGACTGGGATGATAGGCATGGGTGTCCATTAGGGAGGAAAAATAGTTTAGCCTGGCAGAGGAGAGGGCAGCATTAAGGCAGGAAAGGATAAACTTCAAATGAACAAGGTTAGCTTAGTGTTTAGACTTTCGACAGCAGTATTCAGCAGCTCG